>NC_073633.1:38431590-38734621 GCF_029407905.1 Bubalus kerabau
ACTTATTAATAACACTATCTTCTGAGAACAGTTCCATTTAGTGCTGTTGAACTGGCATATTATTAATGCTATTCTCTCTTAATCACAAATCTATCCCAACTAAACAACAAATGATGGTCTCCTGACTGACATCTGACCTTACAGAGCCATTTAAAATATCACAACTCTGGTTTCCTCAACTATAGATCTTAGGATAAAATTGAGATAATATACATAAAGGAGATTTTCAAGCTATTGCTATTAAGGCATCATCATCATTATTGGAAATGTTTTGTCTATAAAATATAAAATAATAAGATATGCAAAAAGAATGAAGGAAGGAAATATCTCTTATACAACCGAAGCTGCAAGAAAGATCCCCATGTAACCAAGTAGCACATAAAAAAAAGCAAAGCTACAGGATCAACAGCTCCCTCCCTTAGAGGGAACTATGAAAGAAGAACCATACACAAGGGTGGCCTCTCATCCTGGGAACCCCCTTCACAGGCTAGGTCTGTCAGGATGGATAGAGGAGACATTCATGGGTGGTGCATAGGTTTGCTGTGACCACACAGGCCTTGCTTGCTTCAGCAAACATATCCTTGGGGATAGAGCACACACTCAAAGGTAATAAAGCCTTATCAAATCTAACCATCAGAACTTCCACTCCAACTTCCTGACAAAGCTGTGACAGCCACAGAGCAAAGAAGCCCTGCCCAATATGCAGTGCAGGCTGTGGTCACCACACCACCCCAATCACAGCTAGCATCCATACCAAAAACAGCCCTTGCACCAAAAACATTAGTTTCATATAGTCTACACATATATACTCCCACATTAAAAAAAAAATTTCAAGACCACAGTAGTTGGCTATTTCTCCTATATTCATGGAGACAGAAATTTAAGTGAAATGGGAAAAAAAAAAAAAGAGGAACTACTCCCAATTAAAGGAAAAAGAGAAATCCCCTGAAAGAACAAAAAAATGAAACAGACCCTTTCAGTCTACTAGACTCAAATTCAAAAGAGGGGATAATAAAAATGCTAAAACGATATAAAAGATTATCAATAGAAATGCAGATCAGTATAACAAGGAACTAGAAGCTACAAAGAGGAACCAATCAAAATTAGACAACCCAATTGCTGAGATAAAAGCAATGGAGAGCAGACTAATGAATAAGTGATCTAAGAGACAGAATAATGGAAATCACCCAATCAGAACAGCAGATAGAAATACAAGTGAAAAAAATGAAAGCAACATAACAGATCTATGGGATAATATAAAGTATGCCAACTTTTGCATAATAGGGTCTCCAGAAGGAGAAGACAGAGAGAAGGATCAAAAATTTATTTAAAGAAATTATGGCTAAAAATGTCCCAAACCCAAAGTAGGAAATCAGATATTCAGATACAGGAAACACAGAGGGTCCCAAACAAGAGAACCCAGATTCCCATCATATCATAATTAAACCATCATAATTAAAATGACAAAAGTTAAAAAGAGGGTCTAAAGGCAGAAAGAGAAAAACAAATAGTCAATTACAAGAGAACCCCTATAAGGCTATCAGCTGATTTCCCTACAGAAACTTTCCAGGGCTGGAGGGAGTAGTATGATATATTCAAAGCTTGAAAAACCTGCAACCTAGGGTACTCTACGCAATAAGACTGTTATTTAAAATAAAAGGAGAGACAAAGAATTCCTCAGATAAGCAAAAACCAAAAGAATATAGCAACAGTAAACCTAACTTAAAAGAAATACTGATTCATTAAATAGAAAAGAAGCAAGAATACATAGGAAAGGAAAGAACACAACAGAAAGGGCAAATATATAAAAAGATTGAAGATGACTTAAACAAACCAGTATGTAGATTAAAAAACAGTAAAAAATTTTTGAAAAAAAAATTTTTTTTTAAAAAGTGATTATAACTACAATTAACAGCAAAAGGATAGACATGAAGATGTAAAATAGGACCTCAAAATCACAAAATGTGAAGGAAGGTAGTAAAAAAATGTAGATTTTTGAGAATGTTTCAACTTATATGACTATCAGTCTAAAGCAAGTAGATATAGTTATGGGTTAACATACATGAAAACTAGAATTACCACAAATCAAAAACATATATTCACCAAAAAAAAAAAAAGAAAGAAAGGAACTCAAGCATAATAGAAAAGAAAACCATCAAACTGCAAAAGGAAAGACAAAATAAGAAGAAAGGAATAAAAAAAGAACTATGAAATCAACTGGAAAACACTGTTTACAATGGCAACAATTACATACTTATCAATAATTACTTTAAACATCAATGGACTAAATGCTCTGATCGAAAGACATATAGTGAAAGATTAGATTAAAAACAAGAACCTATAATATATTGCCTGTAAGAGATTTACATTAGGGCAAAAAACACATATTGAAAGTGAAGGGATAGAAAAAGATATTTTATGCAAATGAAACAGCAAGAAAATGGAGATAGCAATATTCATGTCAGACTAAATATACTTTAAAACAAAGTCCACAAAGAAAGACGAATAAGAACACTATATAATGATAAAAGGATCAGTAACAAGAAGAGGATATTACACTCATTATCATGTATGCACCCAATATAGGAGCACCTAAATATATAATACAAATACTAACAGACATAAAGGGAGCAAGTGACAGAAATACAATAACAGCAGGAGACACTAACACGCCATTGACATTAATGGGCATGTCTAACAGAAAACGATAAGACAACAGAGGCCCTACATGATACGGTAGAACATATGGACTTAATTGACAGCAGTAGGAACCTACATCCAATATTAAGGGGGGAAAAACAGAACACACATTCTTTTCAAGCACACATGGAACACTTTCCAGGACAGACCACATCCTCGGACACAAAACAATCCTCAACAAATTTAGGAAGACAAAATATTTCAAGAATCTTTTCTGACTACAACAGTGTGAAACTAGAAGTTAACCACAGGAAGAAAAACAGGGGGAAAAAAATTACATGTATGTTAAAAAAGCGATGTTATAAAAAAGTCAGTGATAAAATCAAAGAAATCAGAAAATACCTTAAGACAAACTACAATGAAAACATGGCCTGACAAAATGTGGTATGCAGCAAAAGTAATCCTAAGTTCATAGTGATACAAGCCTTCCTCAAGAAATGAGAAAAATCTCAACTAACCTAACCTACCATCTACAAGAATTGAACAACAACGATGACAACAAAGTCAAAGTAAACAGAAAGAAAGCAATAATAAAGATCACAGGGGAAATAAATAAAACAGAGGCCAAAAAATGGAAAAAATTCATAAAGCCAAGAATTGGTTTACTGAAGACTTTTAAAAATCATCAAACCTCTAGCCAGGATCACCAAGAAGAAAAGAGAGAGGACACAAATAAACAAGATAAGAAATAAAAGAAGAGAAAACAATAACAATATTGCAGAAATACAAAAAGAAAATCATAAGGAAATACTATGAACAGTTATATCCCAATAAATTGGACGACCTAGAAGAAATGAACAGGTTTCTATAATCACACACCCTTCCAAAATTGAGTCAAGAAACAGATAATTTGAACACATCAATCACTAGAAGAGAAATAGAATCTGTAATTAAAAAAAAAAAAAAAACAACCTCCCTGCAAACAAAAGTCTAGGATCATATGACTTCACTGGGGAATTCAACCCAACATATAAAGAACTTAAACCAACACTTCCCAAACTATTCGAAAAGACTGAAGAGTAGGGAACACTTCCAAAGTCATTCTATGCAAGACTAATACCCTGATGCCAAAACCAAGCAAAGGTACAACCAAAAAAGAAAATTACAGGTCAATATCATTGATAAGTACAGATGAAAAAATCCTCAACAAAACATTGGCAAACTGAACCCAATAATACAAAGAAAGGAGCATACACCATGATCAAGTTGGATTTATTCCAAGGTCACAAAGATGGTTCAAATATGCAAATCAATCAATGTGATGTACCACATTAACAAAAGATAAAAATCACATGATCATCTCAATAGATGCAGAAAAAGCATCTGATAAAATTCGCCATCCATTCATGATAAAAACTCTCACCAGGGACTTTCCTGGTGGTCCAGTGGTTATGAATCTGCCTTGCAAGATAGGGGACAAAGGTTAATCCCTGCTTGGGGAACTAAGATTCCCATGTGCAGAGGAGCAACTAAGCCCACACACCACAACTAGAGAGTCTGTGCACTATAACAAAAGATCCTGCCTGATGCAACAAAGATCCAAGTGCTACAACTGAGACCCAACACAGTCAAATAATAAATAAATATTTTTAAAAGCTCTCACCAAAGTGAGTGTAGAGGAAACATATCTCAACATAAAAGTGGCTGTTTATGACAAATCCAAAGCCAACATAATACTCACTAATGAAAAAAATGAAAGCCTTCCAGCTAAATTCTGGAACAAGACAAGGACACCCATTCTCACCACTTCTATTCAACAGAGTATATTGGAAGTCCTAGTCACAACAATCTAACAATTTCAAAAAAGAGAAAGGTATCCAAATTGGTTGCAAGGGAAGAAATAAAATTGTCATTATTTGCAGATGACATGATACTTTTATACAGAAAACCATAAAGACTTCACACAAAAGCTGTTAGAAATAATAAATAAATTCAGCTAATACAAGATTAACATACATTTCTTTACACTGATGATAAAATATAAAAAAATTTTAATCCTGTTTAAAAATCACATTAAAAATAAAATACCTAGAACTAAACCTAACTAAGGAAGTGAAAGACCTATATGCTAAAAACTATAAACCATTGATAAAGAAAATTGAAGATAATTCAAAGATAAGGAAACATATTCCATACTCTTGCATTAGAAGAATATTATTTTTAATAAATGGTCATATTACCAAAAGCAATCTTCAGATTTAATAGGATCCCTATCAAAACACCCATGACATTTTTCATAGAACTAGAACAAACAATCCTAAAATTTATGTGGAACTATAAAAGACACAGAATTGTCAAAGCAATGCTAAAGAAAAAAAACAAAGCTAGAGGTATAACCCTCTCAGACATCAGAAACACTGCAAAACTTCCAGGAATCAAAACAGCATGGTATTGGCATAAAAACAGATATATGAATCAATGGAATATAATAGTGAGCCAAGAAATAAATCCACACACCTATGGTCAATCTATGACAAAGGAGGTAAGAATATACAATGGAGAAAAGATAATCTCTTCAGTGGTATTGGGAAAGCTGGACAGTCTCATGTAATTCAAGGAATTTAGAACACAACACTCCTTCTCATCATACACAAAATCATAAGCTCAAAATGGTTTAAAGACTTAAATACAAGGTATGGTACCATAAAAATCCTAGAAGAGAATATAAGCAAAACATTCTCAGACAAAAATCATAGCAATATTTTCTTAGAACAGTGTGCCAAGGGAAAAGAAATAAAAGCAAAAATAAACAGATGAGACCTAATCAAACTTAAAAGATTTTGTAGCAAAGGAAAGCATAAACATAAATAAAACAAAAAGACAATCTACAGAATCAGAGAAAATATTTGCAAAGGATGTGACCAACAGGGGGTTAATTTCCAAAATATATAAATAGCTCATATAACTCAATATGAAAGAAAAATTCAATCTAAAACTGGGCAGAAGACTAAATAGACATTTCTCCAAAGACATATAGATGGCCAACAGGCACATGAAAAGATGCTCATCAGTAAACATTAGGGAAATGCAAATCAAAACCATAATGAGGTATCACCCTGCATCAGCCAGAATGGCTATCATCAAAACGTACACAAATAATAAACACTGAGGATGAGAGGCAGAGGATGCAAAGGATGAGACGGTTGGACGGCATCACCGACTCGACGGACTTGAGTGTGAGTAAGCTTCAGGAGCTGGTGATGGACAGGGAAGCCTGGCGTGCTGCAGTCCATGGGGTCACAAAGAGTCGGACACAATTGAGTGACTGAACTGAACTGAATAAATGCCGAGAGGGTATGAACAAAAGGGAACCCTCCTACACTGTCAGCAGGAATGTAAACTGGTGCAGCCACTATGGAAAACAGAATGGAGGTTCCTTACAAAACTAGAGTTACTATATGATCCAGTAATCCCACTCCTGGAAAAGATGAAAACTCTAATTCAAAAAGATACATGAAATCAAATGTTCACAGCAGCACTATTTACAATAGCCAAGAGAAGGAAACGACCCCAAATGCCCATCAACAGAAAACTGGTTTAAGAAAATGTGATATATGTGATTGAGATATATATACAATGGTATATTACTTAGCTATAAAAAGAATGAAATACTGCCATTTGCAGCAACATGGATAGACCTAGAGAATATCATACTAAGTAAGATAAAGACAAATACTATATGATATCACTTATACGAACAATATAAAAAATAATACAAATGAATCTATCTATGAAACAGAAACAGATTCATAGGCAGAGAAGACAGTCTTAGGGTTACCAAAGACGAAAGGGGGTACATAAATTAAGAGTACGGGATTAACCGATACAAACTACTATATGTAAAATCAATAAGTAACAAGGATTTATTGTGCAACCCAAGGAACTATAATCAATATCTTATAATAATGAATAATGGAAAATAATCTGAAAATATTTTATATATATTTATATGACTTTGCAGTACATCTGAAACTAACACAATATTGTAAATCAACTAGGTCAATTAAAAAAAACAGGCTTTACTTGTCCACAGATTCTATATTAATGCCTCTGTAAAAATTAATTGTTGGAAAAATCCAAACGAATAAAGGAAAATCTATTTTTTCCAATTAACTGGGAAGACAACTAATTGCAAAAAGGCAAACTTTTCAGATCACTCTGCAACTCAGTCCATTTTGGATAGAAGCTAAAATTCAAGAATCCTAGTTCACATCCATGCTCTAGTCAGCTCATTACTTTGTTTTTAAAGGATTAATGGAAATTCCTATAGTGTCCTTGATCTTACCTCAAGAGATCTCCTAGTTCATCTTGGCCTCTAGGCAGGATTGCCCTTAAAGGCAAAACAAAATAAGGCTAATCCTTGCAACTGTGAACAAACTTGGTCAGTCATGTTTATACTGACTCCACAAACCAATCTTCAAGATGCTATTTTCAAGCTTTATGGCCTCATCTTCAGAACTTTATGAGCTGCTATAGTCCTACAGATCTCAAAACAGTCTAACATTCTTGGTTAAGAAATGGAGGACTTTGAAGGGAAATAAAAGGAAGAAGGGAAGTCTTCCATAATTAAAAGTCCAAGCAAATCACAACTGAGCATTTTTGGCAAAGGATCTATGAAGGTAAGTTTTGGGGTTGAATATAAATATTAGTCCTTTTCTGCTATATGCTGCAGCTATCAAAACAGAAGCTCCTTTGGATACTACTATATTACTATACTATGAATACAAAGTGTATATTACTATACTATGACTAAACCAGGGCTTCCCTGGTGGCTCAGTTGGTAAAGAACCCACCTGTAATGCAGGAGACCCAGGTTCAATCCCTGGGTGGGGAAGATCCCCTGGAGAAGGAAATGGCAACCCACTTCAGTATTCTTGCCTGGAAAACCCCATGAACAGAGGAGCCTGATAGGCCATGGGGTTGCAAAAAGTCAGACATGACTTAGCAACTAAACCACCACGAACACAAGGGGAATGAGATTTTGAATCACTAATATTATACACACCTAAATAAATGTGTATCTTCTGCTTAAAAAGACCAGGTCAGATCTTAACCAACTCTGTCTTTCACATCCCTTCCAGGTTCCCAAACCATATTTTAATTAGATTTATTCTATGAGAGTCAGAAAACATCCAGACAAATTTAAGTCAAATGCCTGTCCTGATGCAACTATAATGCACTCAGAGTGCGCCAAGTGCCCTCTTATGGCCTGAAGAGAGAATTGCAGTCCCCTTCTATTGTCAAACGAACACTTTGGAAAAAGAATGTGTTTACAACAAACCCCTTTACTTATGAGCAAACCACAATGATGACTAGACAAGTGGAAGTTGCCTCTAGTCAAAGCATTTCTGCTTTCTGAAAATCTCATTAAATGAGTTTCATTATACACTCCTTTCAACCCTGGTTGGCAAACACTGCTCATTCTTAACCCTCAGTTGAATACTAGATTTTTTAACAGCAATTTGTCAGGGAACACATGGTTCTCTGTTTTATAAGCTGCCTCTGAGGACAGTTTGTGGCCATCAGTTATCTGTCCTCTTTTTCTCTCCATTCGGCACGTCTTTCATCCTGTCCTACACTACAGTGAGCTATTTACAAAATAGCTTGTCAATTCCATGAGGAAAAGTAAATTTGTGAGTAGCTTTCCTTCTAGGACTTTTGGAACTTGAACACAGCAATAGGGACCCAATGTTATTAGATGGCCTAAGTGTTTCAAAGGCAAGAAGAGATATTCAAAGTTTTATTGTCCCTTCCTAGGTCTCTGCCTTTATAAAATCTGCAGAAAATGTAATGTGATGTCAGTTGCAACACTGAGTATTCTGCCTTGCCAAAGAGATATACATTTGGTTGTTCACAGGTAACAAATTCAAAACCTACCAGGTCAACATTAAAACTTACAACATATTGTCATAGAAAGCATCCATAGTTTGAAAGATATCCTTGAGCAAATCTTAAGATATCTTGAGCAATATCCTAAACTAAATATTTTCTCAGGCAATATACCCATCAACTTCTCCAACTATAGCATGAACAGTGCTATACCTGAGTAAAATGGATGTTTGGAGATGCCTACTTAATAGGCTACAGTGAAAGTTTTTAATGTGACATATATATCAGATGTTATGTCACATATTTACTAAATATGGGCTTTCTGAAATTCCAAAAGACAAAATTGTCTGTATTCCATATACAGCCTAAATCACAGCACAAGTCCATAATAATTACCTATATGACCAAATTAAGTTTTATTACCAGTTACCTCAAAAAATGTTTTTGAACTATGATGTTAGAGAAGACTCTTAAGAGTCCTTTGGACTGAAAGATCAATCCAGTCAATCCTAAAGGAAATCAGTCCTGAATATTCATTGGAAGGACTGATACTGAAACTGAAGTTCCAATACTTTGGCCACCTAATGCAAAGAACTGACTCAATGGAAAAGATCCTGAGGCTGGGAAAGATTGAAGGCAGGAGGAGAAGGGGATGACAGAGGAGGAGAAGGGGATGACAGAGGAGGAGATGGTTGGATGGCATCATCAACTCGATGGACATGAGTTTGAGCAAGCTCCAGGAGTTGGTGATAGACAGGGAGGCCTGGCATGCTGCAGTCCTTGGGGTCACAAAGAGTCAGACATGACTGAGCCGGCTTACTGAACTGAACTGACTGACCTCAAAAGAGATTTGAAGATGTATTAGGTGCACTTTGGTCAGAGAGTGCCATTTTTATTATGAATTGGAATTTACTGAGTACCTACCAGATCCAGGACAACTTGGCAGCTACTTGGCTAGAACAGCCACATAATCCACCAAGGACCATGGTCCCCAACAAAAAGGACTCAGTCCTCTTAACTGGCTGAGTGGCTGACATTTACAGAAAGTAGTTGAAACACAAACCCAATTAGAGACACCCAATATAATAAATGAATAGAATAAAACCCATTAGAGCAAGATGGTAATAGATGGCACACTCAAGTCTACTTGATACCTGCAAAGAAAAAATATTTGACAAAACAGTGAATCTTTTGAATGATTATTTGTTAGAAGGGGTATAAAGAAGGTATAAATCATCCCTGCATTCCCTTAGTCCAAGAAGGCTTTATAAGGTAAATAAAATAGAAGCATTGCTTTCAATTAAAAGCTGTGGCAAAAGATCAAGACTAAAGTGTCAATGGATCTTAAAAAAAATAGTGTAGGATACAAAGAGAACAAATATCTTTGCCAGAAATAAACAATCTGACAAGTAAATTTAAAATCTAAAATTGTACCTCTTTTTAAAACTAATATTTATGACTAATATCATGATATTTTTGAGGAAATGTGACATAGTAATACAATCTAATGGGACAAAGTAATTAGTGAAGATTTTTATAAATTTCATAAATTTGTTTCTAAAACCTCAATAGATAAGAAGTAGAGAGATTTGTAAATAGAGATTACGAGTCTTTAAGGCAATGAGCCATTTCCATTTTTAAGTCTTAGCTCTAAAATATATCACTAATAGAAACAACTCTGCACAGTTGATAAAACCTTGATATCTACCTATACCCATGTGTGTGCACAAAAATGTAGACCTATATGTATAAATGTGCATACACACACACACACATATAATCACAAAACACAGTTGCTTGAAGGAAATATTCAAATCAAGGTACAAACTCATAAATTTCTTTTGCAGAAACTATTTGCTAGCATTTCCCCTAAACATATATTCAACAAAGAAAATATGATATGTGATGTATTTATTAACATTTTCAATTTTGTTCCAGGTTTATAAATTTTATCTCTGGGCTGAAGCATTCTGTATATGATTATCATGTATAACCATTTAGTTAAGCAGAAAAAGAGGTTTTGTGAAAAATATGTTCAGTCCTAGAGCTATTTGGCAACCAGTTAAGAGCATCATTGCTGCTGGATCATCCACTGCTTCATAAAGACCTGGTGGTGGTGGTATCTACTATCCTTATAGTTATCATTCTAGATCTAACTCAGATCATTACCTAGTCCAGGGCTTCATAACTTTTTTGGGTTCCTTTGATGATGTAGGGAGATCTGTGGATAGCTTCTTAAATAATATTTTTAAATGTGTATAACAAAATACACTTTATAACAAAGAAACCAATTATATTTAAGTTTATTAAAATGTTTTAAAATTTAAAGTTATGATTAAGTAACATATGTGTTTCTTTAACTTATTAAACCTCAATATCTGGTGGTAGATTTAATAACAACTATGGGCTTGCAAAGAGGCAGATATAACAGCATGAGTGCACACACACATAATTTCATATAGTGATATATAAATGACATTTTGAGATATTCACAACAACTCTGCTGCTGCTGCTGCTAAGTCACTTCAGTCATGTCCGACTCTGTGTGACCCCATAGACAACTCTAGTATGCTATAATAATATCTGTGCTATCTCTTGGTGACAAGTTCACAAGTGTTGATAAAAACTAATATGCTTTATTGCTTACATTGATAATTGAGAGAAATGCTGTCTCTGTGAGACATCAGTGAAAAGAAAGATGTAATTTTTTTCCCTATCTATGCTTAGAGACTCCAGTATCTTAAAAATCACCTGATGTAGGCTTACGGTACTTACACACAGATCTTTAATTTGGGTAAAGCAATAGTAATACATAATTTTATTTAGGAGTGAAATGTGTGTCTATATTCCCTCCTATGTTATTGATACAACTTACATAAATCTCAATAACGCTGAATTTAGAAAAAGTTATACTTAATGTCATACACTTTAAGATTATTAATGGAACTGTCAAGATATGCGATGACACCACCCTTATGGCAGAAAGCAAAGAGGAACTAAGAGCCTCTTGATGAAGGTGAAAGAGGACAGTGAAAAAGCTGGCTTAAAACTCAACATTCAAAAAACGAAGATCATGGCATCCGTTCCCATCACTTCATGGCAAATAGATGGAGAAACAATGGAAACAGTGACAGACTTTATTTTCTTGGGCTCCAAAATCACTGCAGATGGTGTCTGCAGCCATGAAATTAAAAGACACTTGCTCCTTGGAAGAAAAGCTATGTATGACAAACCTAGACAGCGTGTTAAAAAGCAGAGACATGACTTTGCTGACAAAGGTCTGTCTAATCAAAGTTATGGTCTTTTCCATAGTCATGTATGGATGTGAGAGTTGGACTATAAAGACGGCTGAGTGTCAAAGAATTGAAGCTTTTGAGCTGTGTGTTGGAGAAGACTCTTGAGAGTCCCTTGGACTACAAGTAGATCAAACCAGTCAATCTTAAAGGAAATCAACCCTGAATATTCATTCATTGGAAGGACTGATGCTGAAGCTGAAGCTCCAATACTTTGGCCACTTGATGCAAAGAGCCAACTCATTAGAAAAGACCCTCATGCTGGGAAAGATTGAAAGCAGGAGGAGAAGGGGACAACAGAGGACAAGATGGTTAGATGGCATCTCTGACTCAATGTACATGAGTTTGAGCAAGCTCCAGAAGATGGTGAAGGACAGGAAAGCCTGGCATGCTGCAGTCCATGAGGTCGCAAAGAGTCAGACACAACTGAGCGACTGAACAACAACAAATCAGTAATTCACTGAACAGTTTTTAGATCTCATGATACAGAGGAAGAATATTAGAGAATTAAATGACAAAAAGGTAAAAAAAAAATGGAGATCAAAGGTATCTGGGTATTTTAATAGATGAGTGAAAGCTTAAACTCAATGGGCATTAAGTGAGGGTCTGGAGATTTCATATACAAAGGTGTTCATTAACCACTGCTCCCAAAAGTTCTATGGCTGCAATGTTGGGATTGAAGAGCATGCACTACAGAGCTAGATGTAGATAGGGCTTGAAAACACTAACTGAAATAAATATTAAATAGAATAGAGAGAAAGCAGTGCAAGGAGCCTGGCTTGAGAAAAGAATTAGGGAGTGAAATAGGGACAGGATGATGATAGTAAGGAGTGGAGTTAAGTGCAAGAAGAAATAAGGTTTGAAAATCTGAAACAAAATTGAGGTTTCCCATTGTCACCAAATCTACTCTCCTCTGAGTGGCATCTGAGACTCTGCAGTACACTCCTGACCTTGAAGCTAAACTATTCACTGTTCTCTAAGCTTGTTAGTGCACTTTCTCATCAACATTCCACATCTTTGTTAGTGCTCTCATCATCTCTAGTTGTAAAAATCTCACTCATTCTTCAAGATTAAGCTCAAATGTCAATACCTTGAAATCTTTTTAAATGAACCCTCTAGTTAAAATTCATCTCTACTTGGGTCTTTCATCATTCTACTATACCACATCATGCACTTCATTGGGTTAGTTCTATAAATGACTGGTTAGAAAGACTAGATTTTTATGGCAAAAGATCGTAAGTTCCTCGTGTTTGATGCTCTTCATAGCATTTACGATCATGATTGGATTATAATAGGTATTTAGTAAATGTTTACACATTATCAGAGATATCAACAAGAACCAAATTCAACAAGTCTGTACTATTCATGGAGTCATGATGCTCCCGACCAGGAGAAATGCTCAGAATGAAGACATAATTGTTTACCCATTAGATACCAGCTTCAGAAACAACTTCACCGGCCATACACTACTTTTGCTATCATTTAGTCACTCGTCATGTCTGACTCTGCAATCCTATGGACGGTAGCCCGCCAGACACCTCTGTCCATGGTATTTTTCAGGTAAGAATACTGGAGTGGGTCACCATTTCCTTCTCTAATATACTGCTTTGCTGGGTTTTAATGATGACAAAATTAAAGTCCAGAAAATTTTTGCTTATTACTGAATATCACAGAGCATAAAAAAAATAATGTGAATTTCCACATCCAGTCCACCAATCTTTTGGCTTTACCCTATGATATATTAAGAAGAGAAGACAACAGGAGCTCTGATTTAAAAGGCCATAAATCTCACCATATTGAATTTAGCTCAGGACAGGGCAGTTTGTGTTTTCCCAGTTTGGTTTGCTTTTTAGTAACTTTCAAATGAAAAATAAATTAAAAAGTAAACAATATGGCAAATACTATGTCACAGGAAAAACAGGGACAGTTCTGAACTTGAAGGTGAAAGATAGCAGTGAACAAGCTATAAAGAGCTGAAGGCAGAAGAAGCAATATGCTGGTAGGAGCTGAAAGCTCCAAACCAAACTCAGACCAAAAGCCTTGGGGTCATCTCTTGCTCTCTTTTTTCTTACCTCCTCATTTCCTCACCTCCTCATCAGCACATCCCTTTGGCTCTAGCTTCAATATACAGCCAGAATTTGACCATTTCTCACCACCTCCACTGTCATCTCTTGTCTGGACTCTTGCAATAACCACCTAAATGGTCCCTACTTCTGCCTTTGTGGTCTGTTCTCAGCATAGCCATCAGAGTAACGCTGCTAAAATGTTGGTGAGATCACATCACTTCTGCTCAAAGCAGTGCAATGGCTCTCCTTTGGCCTCAAAATAAGAGTCGATGTTTTTACTGTGACCTACAAGGCATCACCAACTCGATGGACGTGAGTCTGAGTGAACTCTGGGAGTCGGTGATGGACAGGGAGGCCTGGCGTGCTGCGATTCATGGGGTTGCAAAGAGTCGGAAACGAGTGAGCGACTGAACTGAACTGAACAAGCCTCATAAGATCACCCCTCACTCCCTGTTAATTCTAATCTCATCTTCACTAACATCCTCACTCACTCAGTTCTGGCCACACTTGCCTCTTCGCTAGCCTCTCTAATCCAGACCCACATTGCTTCAATGCCTTTGAACTTGCTCTTCTGGGAAAAGGAAAAGCCTGGCCACAGACTAGTTCAAAAGTCACATACCTATATAAACTGAACTCCCCTTCCCCTGTGATTCATTTGCCCTGACTGTTCTTTTAAATTCTTTTATTTCCTAGCACTGAATTTTACTTAATTGTTTTGTTTACAATCCAGTGTCCAAATAAAATGCTAGTTCAATTAGGGATTTTTCCTTTTTTTTTAATCACTGATACATTCCTAGTATCTAGAATATTGACTGACAGCTAGTTGGTACCAAGTAAATATTTGTTGAATAAACTAAGGAATAAATGCACAAAACACACTCTGCTCTTAATAGGTTGTTAATATATTAAGCCTTGCACCTACCTAAAGGAAAACTTAATCCACACTCTAAAATCATTTAAAACTAAACAAATTCTCAAAAACGTAATCAAGATATTTTTCTTTCAGAGAAAAATTAGACAATTTTCTTATTGACTAAAGAACTCCCTACTTGATCACTGGAATTTACTAAGCATACCAAATTCTCAGATTGCACATTAGAGGAGGGGTGTGTGTGTGTGTACACACATATACACACAGGAAAGGGGACAAAAGAGACACGTATTTGGAGACAGACTAATGTCCTTCAGGCAGCAACCTGGGTTCTAATCCAAGTCACAGCATCCTGAAAGCAGTGGCTTCCCACGTGGCTCAGTGAGTCAAGAATCCGCCTGCCAACGCAGGGTGTGGAGGAGACGCAGGTTTGAACCCTGGGTCGGGAAGATCCCCTGGAGAAAAGCATGGCAACCCACTCCAGTATTCTTGCCTGGAGAATCCCAGGGACAGAGGAGCTTGGAAGGCTATAGGGTCGCAAAGAGTCGGACACTACTAAAGCAACTTAGTATGCAGTGTCCTTCAGATCTAAAGATTGGTAAACACATGACTGGTGGGCACCAAATTATTTGGTTACTGAGAAACCAGAATAAAGAGTTATGAACACTTTTGCCAAAACTGGAATATGAATTTGAAAAATCTCCAGGAAGGACAGAAGCTACTATCTGGAACTCAGAAGTTGTCATTCTGAGTCTTTGGAACTTGGGGTATAATTCTCATTCTAAAAATCAGTTCCACAATGTTTCATACTATTCATTTCAGAAATTCTCTGTAAATTTCAGGCATCTTTATGATCCAAACTTGATGAAAGTGTGCTAAGAATAGGTGGCACCTAGAACCTAGAATATATTTTATAAATTTGATTAACTAATATTGAATAGAATTTTACTGTTTACAAGTCATATTAATGTATAATTTTGAAGTACATGGACTACATTTCTATATTTTACCCCCTTCCAAACTTCATTACCCACTGTATTTGTATTCTCCCTGATCATGAATTTCATCTATTTTTTTAATCTTTAAATCATATATGGAACAAGGTAAAAAGAGCAAACAAGGTAAATATAGAGAATGTGTTAGTGCAAGGTTTCATCATCCATATTTTGCAGGTAAGGAAACTGAAACTCAGAGAGTTTAAGTGAATATGTCCAGGGCCACATACCTCACTAATTACAGAGCTGAGATGCATACAGAGATGATATGACCCATGCTTTGTCTACCAACACATTCTTCTTTTCTGTGATACACCAGCCAAGCTAGTTCAATGCATTGTACAAAACACTAATCTAGTATCAAATATCACCTTGTATTGTGATCACTTATACAAAGCTGTACTTCCAGCTGCAGTATGAACTCTTCAAGTTTTCATATGTAAGTATGGAATGCCTCGTCCGATTAGCCTCTCTGCACTTAGACCTGGACTAAGTCCAATGCCTGACACATTGGTATTCATCTCGGCTGAGAGCATGACCTTGTGAATGCACATACACTGAATCTCTCTACCTAGTGCTCTGCCCATTGTCTAGTCTTCACCCAAGGTCCACTCATAAGCATATCCAGATATTATCTGAAGGAATTTGTTGAACATAAATTAAGGACTCTGGGGATCTCTTATCCCCAAGCAGTACTGGCATATAGTGGCTATTCAGTAAGAGAAGTTTAATTGCTTAAAATAATTGAAATGTTTAAAACAAGGGATATATGTGACTTCCCTGGTGGTCCTGTGGTTAAGATTCCATGCTTCCATTGCAGGAGACACAGGTTCGATCCCTGGTTGGGGAACTAAGATCCTGCATGTCAAGTGGCACACCCAAAAAATATAAAAATAAATATAAAATGAGGGATATACATATTAGAACATGGACATTTATATTATACCCAATATTTGTGGCATTCTGGTCATAATAACACCCCTAGCAAGATTTGATCAATAATGACATCATTAAACTTACTTATTATAAAATCCTAGTGCATCAGGATATTTCCCACCATAACCATTAGGTCAAATGAGGGAAGCTTCAGGAAAGTCTCTCAGAGGGCGTGACATAAAACCCGGGGAGTCTGAAGGACACAGAGCCTGGTGGCTGACTCTAGTTTGGAAAGAGTCCAAAAATATGAAGCTTGCAGGAACTGCTCCCTTTTTTGGCAAAGGAGAAGGGAGGGCTACGGTGGGAGCAGCCTGCACTTCAAGAAGTTTATGGGACAAAAGAGCCAAATGTTTCCTTTGAACCAGAATGGATGCCGAGGAAAGTAGCAGGACTTGAGCTGCCATCAAAGGGCCATGTCCAGGTGGTCACCTTTCAGAGTCAGGTGACTCCAACAGCAAGGATCAGAACCAGGGTCAGCCAGAGGGTGCATCTCCTTTGCCAGGGAACAGTGCTACAAAAAATACATCCCATGTGCCATGCAGAGGGCTACAAAGTCATATGACCACTTTAGTAATTAACTTTACTCCTTCTCTTCCTCCTCCTCACCTCACTGTGACCCTAAGAAGTGAGTAAGACAAGATGGAATATAGAAAGCAAAAAATACAGCATATATTCTCTTCCCAGTGCAGGTTTCTGAGCCTGTTTCAGGCTGGGAGTTATGGGGTAGAGATGAGGAGAGGATCTTTAAACTGAATTAGAGATTGAATATTTGACATTCCAAATCCTGAGCTTCCCAAATGAGTACAATTTCTGTGCATTGTGCTGTTTACTCATGGCAACTTCCTGTTTTCATATATCCATTGTTCCAAGTTCAAAAATCAGTAACATGTATTTAATGTTTCATACGGAAACACCAAGTTTAATATTTAAAGATACTAAATAAAGTAGCACTCAAAAAGAAAAATTTTAGTTATCAACACTAATAACTCAAAACACATGATTTTTACACTATCATGGAAAGTTGGCTCAAGTGATCACCCAAAAATCATGCCTAGCTGAACCACACCTAGCCAAATACCTAAGCAGTGTGCCCCTTTTGGTAGTAATTTATTGCCACTTACATCTGAATCTGTGGTTTTCAGCCTCACTGTACCTAAGAGTCACCTGGGAAACTTAAAAAATTTTGATAACTAAAAGTGAAAGTGTTAGTTGCTCAGTTGTGTCTGATTCTTTGCAACTCATGGACTGTAGCCGACCAGGCTCCTCTGTCCATGGAGTTCTCCAGGCAAGAATACTGGAGTGGGTTGCCATTTCCTTCTCCAGGGGATCTTCCCAACCCAGGGATCAAACCCTGGTCTCCTACACTGCAGGCAAATTGTTTACTGTCTGAGCCACAAGAGAAGCCCCTTTGATGGCCAAATGCCACCCTAAATCATTTTAGTCAGAATGTTTGTATATGGGTTCTCTGGGTATCAGTGTTAATTTCCTTATTTCACCATACGTATGCTACAGTAGCTATGGAGAATCAAAACCAAACACAAATGCTATACAGGTGATTTTAAGCCATGATTGAGAACCATTGCTCTATTCTAGATGAGTGTGAACTCCAGAAGGCATAGGTTAGTAAAATCAACTTCTCTCTCAATATTTTGAGAATCCCCAACTTGACCCTGTTCTACTCCATGGAATCATTTTGTTCCAACATGAATATGAACCAGAATATGTACATTATATTAATTCCACCTATATATAGACAGTCAAGTGATTTCAACACTGGAAGGAAAAGTTCAGCTCTTGCTACCTTGGAAAATGCCCAACAATCTGTCCTACAAAAAGGGTGAAATGTCAAATGACGTTGCTTCCTACAAAACTGAATTAGAGCATGACCTCAAATGTTAATATATTCAGATCTTTCCTCTGCCCTTAGAAGGTCAAATATTCACAAGAGTCATAAAATCCACACTGCCCTATCCTCCCATGATTTCTGAAGCTGCAGTAACACATTATAAAATAAAGAAAAAGAAATCCCCTATTAAAGAAAAGCTATAGCCTAAGAAAAAGTACAACTTCATGAAGTTGCAGCTAAACAGAGAAACATATCATCAATTCCATGTTAATACTTAATGGTTATGCCATGTTATACAACTTACAACTTATACAACTTTTGTATCTGTCAATTGATTTGATCCTCATAACAGTTGTATTTGATGACCATTACTCATGTTTCTATTTTATATAAAATAGAAATTACAAGCAGTTAAGTGACCTGTATAAAGTTAACAGCACAGAATAAATTTAGGTCTTATTCAGGAAACCTTGAGTCCTTTCAACTGTCTTTCTCTATATATGGGAATGTGTCAACATTTCTTAAACCCATTTTCCTGTTACACACTACCCAAAATAAAAACTTCCTTCCCAGAACAAGTACATGCAAAATCTGTTTTAAATTTTATTAATATATTATACCACCCAGCAGTCAGAAAGGATACATTCATTCATTAAAACAGTATTTTTCATCAAAGATTACTGGAAATTTTTCAATTTTATATTCTCATTAACAATGATTTAAAACCAACAGTTTCATCATAGGGCCATTTTGCAGCAGAGTCCATAAGTGCTTTTTCAAAACTATTTTTTTTTTCAGTATTTAGCGCTCATATAAGTTATATAAAGTGTAATAATACAGAAAAACCTAACCAAACAGACATGAATGCAATTATCCCTAGGAGACAATTCTGAGTCAAATGAAAAGGCACAAGAGTTAAAGAAGAAAGAGCTCTCTACCATTTCACCTAAAAATCTGATCTGACAAACAATGCAGTAATGGTAACCCACATAAAAGGCATTACTGTGAGTCACAGGGATGAATTTGAAATCCAGTCAAAGCTCCATTTTAAATAACATCTGCGGCTCTTTGTAACCAATAATAGTAAAATGATTCTCTTTAGTTTGTGTTCTTATGTAGAGGTTTAGGGGAAAACAGTCCTCAGAGTAACAGGATGGCAGGGACACCCTCGTCCTTCATGTTATTCCCCCAAATACCAGCCAATCATTACAGAATCAAACAGCCAAATGAAAACTGGACAGAATAAGAGACCAAGGGCAAGAGAAAAACAGATGCTTTGGCGAGAAGGCAGACTATAAATGTTGGTTTCCCAGGATTCTGATAGCAGGAGTGTTTATCTTATTGAAAGCAGAGTCTAATTGAATAAAAGAGTTTTTAAAATACTGAGCCATTAATTAGGCGGCATGGGGTAAAGCACAGATTCAGTAATGTATGAGGCTTCTGGGAGGCTTCAGGCTGCACTCATCGATTCTGTCAGGGCGCCAGAGAAACAAGAGAGCCGAATGTTTTGCCTCTTCTGGAAACCTACCTGATCCATTTGGAAGTGGCTTCCCCATGCATTGCCTCTGCTCAAATCCTCCCATAATTACTCTGGCACTGTACCCTGCGAACTTGGCGGGCTCTGAGAGATATCAGATGTTTTTCTCATGCTTGCTGAACCTCTCTTAGACAAATTTTGCATTGTTTTTTGTGTCAGTTTTATCGTGAAACATCGTGTTGCCATCTGGGAAGAAAAACAACATGGTAGAGGAGCAGCTGGTGAATGGCAATGGCCAAATAAACATTGGCAGGCACCCGCCATTAGGTGAGATAAGAGGGATGGGTGGCTGCCAACACCGACAATCCCTCACCGCTGGAGCATCTTTCACACTCCCCTTCTCTCTTATCTTCACTCAAATTCATGGCAGTTTTTCATTCAGAGACTCCAGCTCTCCAAGTGTCAGGTGTTGGGCTTTCCCTACTCTGTCCTGGAGGAACTAGATAGATCTATAATGTGCCCCACCAACTGAATTTCTCTCCTGGGCAGGACAACAGACTTCTTGAAGCAATGGGTAAGTTTCTGATACCTGAACAGGAAGCCTCCCCTGAGAGGATACCAAGACCCTTACCAAGCTTTTCAACCAGTTTGATGGCCCTTATTTTGGCCATCACTTGAACAACATCAGAATTTGTGGCTCTCAAACCCTTAAATAATTTAAAGGCCATATGTATGATAGTTCAGATCAGTGGCTCAGTTGTGTGCAACTCTTTGCGACCCCATGGACTGCAGCATGCCACGCTTCCCTGTCTATCACCAACTCTCAGAGCTTACTCAAATTCATGCCCATCGAGTCAGTGAGGCCATCCAACCATCTCATCCTCTGTCGTCCCCTTCTCCTCCCACCTTCAATCTTTCCCAGAATCAGGGTTTTTTCCACTGAGTCAGTTCTTTGCATCAGGTGGCCAAAGTATTGGAGTTTCACCTTTATGTATGACAAACCATCTAAATAATACCATCATGCCTTTGGAAGCAGGGAAGTGAGGGGAAGTAAGTTACACCTGATTTAAAAAGTTATACCCTACACTTTCTTGTTTATAAGATAAAAAATTTTCTATTACAACACTTCTAAAACTGAGATTCATAAAATAGATTCTAAAAAAGTATCTGACAATCTCCAGGCAGCAGAATAAATTGTGAAGTGCCAATAGTCATCATTGCCTGCACATGTGCAAACTGGTGAATATTTGAAAGTAAACATTTATCCAATAACCTCAGTTGTGTTATTTCTACTGTATGAGCCAACATGGCTGAATTTTTAACTTAAATTTGGATTCTGAGTTTTGGCTTAAAATATCCTCAAACTATTACATGGTAGTGTAGCACTTTTTTATTTGTTCAGTTTGCAAAAATTTGTTTCACAGAGACAGTGTGATCAGAGGCAATAGATATTGCTGAACCACTCAAAATAACTCAAAAAATTTTAAGCTAATAGAGGTTGGAATGATCAGCACATGTGTCATGGAGATTGACATTCAAGCTGGTACATCTACCTGGCAAAACCCTCCAACTTTCAATATATAGTTCAATTATATATAGTCATTAAATATTATACTCACTAAATTATATATTCAATATATTAAATTCAATATACATTATAATCAAAAGATGTTCAACACGTTACAGTAAATACATATTCAATATATTTTACACTCAACATACAATTCAATGTATGTATTGAAATATAATTGACATACATATAAAATTTCCCTTAATTGAATTATACATTTAATATAATCTAGACTCTTGAGAGTCCCTTGGACTGCAAGGAGATCCAACCAGTCCATTCTGAAGGAGATCAGCCCTGGGATTTCTTTGGAAGGAATGATGCTAAAGCTGAAACTCCAGTACTTTGGCCACCTCATGCGAAGAGCTGACTCATTGGAAAAGACTCTGATGCTGGGAGGGACTGAGGGCAGGAGGAGAAGGGGACGACAGACGATGAGATGGCTGGATGGCATCACTGACTCGATGGACGTGAGTCTGAGTGAACTCCGGGAGTTGGTGATGGACAGGGAGGCCTGGCGTGCTGCGATTCATGGGGTTGCAAAGAGTCGGACATGACTGAGCAACTGAACTGAACTGAACTGATATTGAATATACATTACATATAATTTTCAATATATATGAATTTAATCAAAAATGAAATGGAAATACAAACTAAACCCTGTAACTCTTGACAAGATTTTGCTCTAGGCTCTAAATGGATGAGGTCACAAGAAAAAAGCAGTGCACCATGCCATGCTATTTACAAAGGCCAGTGGCTAACTCCAAACTTTGAATGCTGGAGTATAAAAGGCTTAAATACAGATTTCACCTGTGAAAGTTATGAAAATGGCCTGAAATTGTATGCATCATTGATTATTTAAAAATCCAACACAAAACTTATGCACAGTTAATATATTGATAAATTTAATTTAAAAAAAACACAAAAATTAACATGATATAGGAAATATGCTAACTTTCAGAATCACCTAATTCATCCCTTTGTTTTAAAAAATAAAATCCTAAGGTCCCACAGCTCACTTGCAACAGAATTCAAAATAAAATTGTGAACTAAGCAGGCAGATGTGAAAGGGAGAACGGAAGAGCATGAAACAACAGGCTTTGACCTAAAGGACAGGTCAAATTAGGACCTGCCAGGAATCCTCCTTAAACAACATTAGAACAAGTTCTCTGGAAAAATTCCTGCTCTTAGATCAATGGTCACTTATACAAGTATGACTGAACACAATCAACAAGATTGCAGGGAAAATCTAAGAGAAACTAAAGCATAAGGAAAACTTCCTAAATGTCTATTTAGATTCATTTCAATATTATTCATGAAAAAAGTCAGTCACTCTGAATGTTTCAATAAATAATTTATGTGTAGCCATATTCTTTTGTCAATGTGCTATTCATTCTTTTGATACCTGTCAGGTAAGTATATAACAAATGCTATTACCCTCGTTTGAGCTCCAGTGAAATTAACTGAATGAGTCTCTCATTATACTGTTAATTCAGAAATTTTGAAGCTGTAATTCATTAGTCCACAATCCTTAATCCATAAACTCAATAAAATTTTGCCTACAGACCACTCAATCAACATTTATAAGAAACTTGATCCTAAAATAGCAAGGAAATACTTTCTAAAATAAACCCATCATTGGAAAAAAAAGAAACTGCAAATACTTTCTCCTCCTTTCTCAAGCATCTACTTTGAAACACTAGATGGACCCTGTAGCGATGTCAAGAAAGGTCATTCTTGGCCCCATTTTACAGATGAAGAAACTGAAGGCGACAAATGGTAAATAACTTAAACAACTTGCCCAAGTTAAAACAGCTTGAAAATCCAGAAAATCTGTCTCTAAGACCTATAACCTTGACTGCTATGCTATGATGCAAGGTGTTCAATAATTAAATACTAAACTAGTAGTGTGTAACTGATAGTGTGACTTTGAAGTAAGTTAAAGTAGTTCAGACGGCTACAAAATAAATAGAGTCTTGAAGGATAAAAAAGCTTGATAAAGGTAGGTTTTGTCAGAATCAGAAAATAAACAAAACTACTGGACAACAAGAAAGGGAAACTCCAAAGGGAATAGTTGGAATCTTGTAGAAGGCCTGCAGGGGAAGAAATTGAAACTGGAATTACACGTTGGCCAAGGCAGTACAAATCAATTTGTAAACGATGGATGTCCCTTTGGAAGGCTTCCAGGGAGACACAGCAGTACGGACAGGAAGTAGCCCCCTCTTGATGAGTAAGTCAGTGCCTTCCTGAGAAGGGTAATAGCCTCACCTTTCAGAGGGGCCCAGATGACAGAATGTAAGAAGACGACAGAGCTAATATGATCATTGCATTATAAATTAAAGCATTTAACCACATGGGTATTTTTCACCCCAGAAGACAGGATCTTGTCACTTAACAGGATCAATGAAGAAAGAAGCATATTCCTGGCCACAGAGACGCACCCACAGCTGCTGTATCTCTGCCTTGTTGAGAGTAAGATGGTTTGGCACAGCTACAAGCTCATCTTCTGACCTACCAGAAGATCTTTGTTAACAAGAAAATTTCTTCTAGAAATAGAATGAAATGTAATCATTAAGTAAACCAACCTCTGAAAATGCAACAATAGGGGTATGTAAGTTAAAGCTCAGGGTTTGAAGAGCACAAATTTGTGATATCCAGGGTAGAAAAATCTTGTAACACCAACATTAGCAAAAGGGGCACACAGAGTTTTAAAAACTAAATAAAGTATCCTGTCACAAACAGAAAGCAAAAAATAAAACTCTCTAACATTGCACACTTAGCAATATTAGACAAAACAAAGCCAGGCACGGGGTGAGGGATGAGGTAAGTGTTAGGAGGAGAGGTGGAAGTTCTTTCCACAAGTGGGCATAGGTGTAATTCTAAAACCTACAGAATCTGTTTAAATATGGAAGGCAATTTATTCTGACCTCTAAATGGACCACTTGGAACAATGTCAAGTACTTCAGGTTCTCAGAGTGGGAGCCTGAACTTTGGGGAAGTGAATGCCAAGAACTCAGAACTATTGGACCTGACAATGAACTCCTTAAAGAAGGGGATATTATTTTATTTACATCAGAATTTCCAGTACAAAGCACAATGCCTAGAAAATACTAAGAGTCTAACAAACATTTGATGGCTAAACAGAGGTATGATGTCCCTTCTAAGAGTCTGTGAATAGTAGATGATACAGAATAAGCCTCACCCTGGGATAAAATGGACATCACTTAGATGATGTTATCTGAGAAGAGCAGAGGGCCCCTTCTTTCACTGCACATCTCCAACAGCCTTCATGGCAGGCTCAAATGTGACCATTAGAGGGGCAATTCTCAGTGTTAGGCATTGATCTCTCCCCTAGAAGAATGACCCTGGGAGCAGCAAGCTCATGAAGAACAGTACTAACATCTAACTGATCTTGCTCCTGACTGGGAGATACCAAAAGCATGTCAAAAGACAGCTTTAGAATGTGCGGAAAAGAGAATTTTCCTTCACTGGGGTGACTGAAAGGGCTGAAGCTCTGCATGGTCACTTCATCACCAAGAGAAAACCAATCTGAATTAAGTCAACCCAGAGGAAATCTCGGAGAAGGCAATGGCACCCCACTCCAGTACTCTTGCCTGGAATATCCCATGGATGGAGGAGCCTGGTGGGCTGCAGTCCATGGGGTCACTAAGAGTCGGACATGACTGAACAACTTCACTTTCACTTTTCACTTTCATGCATTGGAGAAGGAAATGGCAACCCACTCCAGTATTCTTGCCTGGAGAATCCCAGGGACGGGAGAGCCTGGTGGGCTGCTGTCTATGGGGTCACACAGAGTTGGACACAACTGAAGCGACTTAGCAGCAGCAGTAGCAGCAGCAGAGGAAATCTGAGCTAAGAGATGCAGAGGTTTTGAGTCTAGATGATGCTATTAAGTCCCTGGACCGAGCTCTACCCAAAGGGAGTTCTCTGGAGCCTTCAGTGAGCCAGTACATTCCCATTTTTGCTAGGCTAATTTGAAGTGGCTTTCTGTCTCTGGATTAAAGCAGGATATCAAGTGGAAATTTTCAATTTCCCCAGTATTACACTAAGATCAAAGCTGAAAACTAAGGTATGCTAAGATCCTCATACTCTAACATAAGGGAATTTACTAACGGACTTCCTTGGTAGCTCAGATGGTAAAGAATCTGCCTGCAATTCAGGAGATGGTTCAGTTCGATCCCTGGGTCAGGAAGATCCCCTGGAGGAGGCCATGGCAACCCACTCCAGTATTCTTGCCTGGACAATTCCATGGACAGAGGAGCCTGAGGAGCTACAGTCCATGGGGTCACAAAGAGTTGGACGTGACTGAGAGAATTTCAGGCATCAGTTTAGAACAAGCCTTACAACTAATCATTACCATCTCTCCCTGGGCAATATAATAACTTAGAGGGCACTGAGGAAGGGAGCTGTTTTAAGTGACACTGTTTCATGAAGGAGAAAGAAAGGGAGGAGGGTTCAAGATGGGGAACACATGTATACCTGTGGCGGATTCATTTTGATATTTGGCAAAACTAATACAATTATGTAAAGTTTAAAAATAAAATAAAATTTAAAAAAAATTAAAGGAAAAGGGTTTAAAGGGAATTCATGTTGAGAACATGGAGTGATTACATGAAAGGAATATGGGCAGTTCATTTTCCAATTTTGGCAATCTGGCCAACACACCTCAGTTACCTAAGCCAAGGAAAAGAGAATTAAAGAACAAGGTGAGGCTGGGCAAAGAGGTAGCCAAGAAGCTATCTACCCCATTATTTGACATGTCATGGGTGGATGAATTTCCTGAGGGTTAATAAATGAGGAGACAATTTTCTGAATTCTGTCTTCCCAGACTTCACCAAGAGGACTGATCACTAGGAAAAGGGATCTCAATTTTGGGGTGGGCACCTTTTGGAGGGACTAAGGGAGTGGAAAATGTAAAGTCAGGAAATATGCATTAGGAAGGGAAGGACTTTGGGGATATTCAACAGAACTCACAGGTGAGAGGACCAGCAACTACATCCCTGACACACAGAAGATATTAATGATTACCTTGAGCCAAACCAATGGGAACAGCTAGCCAAACAGATTGGAGAAGGAAATGGCAACCCACTCCAGTGTTCTTGCCTGGAGAATCCCAGGGACGGCAAAGCCTGGTGGGCTGCCGTCTATGGGGTCGCACAGAGTCGGACATAACTGAAGCGACTTAGCAGCAGCAGCCAAACAGAGAACTCAACCTCCCCATGGGCAGTTAAATAAGGTGTTTGCTCCCTCCCTCTTCTTCTATGTTGCATGAACATGATAAAAGATAGAGGACGGAGGAGGGAGTCAGATTTTTGTAGAATGAAGAGAGGAAAAGAACTTGAGTTTAATTTAAAACTTAAAACAACAACACAAGACTATTCTAATAATTAAAAGTGACTGGAACATTCTGAAATCTAGCCAACACATTATTAAGGTACCTGTTATTAACTGACTGCCTAGAATGAGGTAGTGTGGTAATTGACTGTACCATCAGTTCAGTTCAGTTCAGTCACTCAGTCATGTCCAACTCTTTGTGACCCCATGAATCGCAGCACACCAGGCCTCCCTGTCCATCACCAACTCCTGGAGTTCACTCAGACTCATGTTCATCGAGTCGGTGATGCCATCCAGCAATCTCATCCTCTGTCGTCCCCTTCTCCTGCCCCCAATCCCTCCCAGCATCAGGGTCTTTTCCAATGAGTCAACTCTTCACATGAGGTGGCATAGTCCAAAAAAAAAAAAAAAAAAGAGCAGTAATTGGGAGCGTAAACTCAAGGGAACTGAAACTCTTCAACAAATGTATTTAGTTATATCGTCCCATGCTCTCATCCTCCTTTAGAAAGAGGACAGCAGATTGCCATTTGCTGTTCTCTCCATTTTGCTCTCTTGTCGGGATTACATTCTGGTTGGACATTTAGGATACTTATGCCTTTTGGTATCTCTTGTGTGTGTGCTCAATTGTGCCCATCTCTCTGCGACCCCATGGACTGTAGCCCACCAGGCTCCTCTGTCTATGGTTTTCCCGGGCAAGAATACCAGAGTGGGTTGCCATTTCCTTCTCCATTTGATATCTCTTACAAAGCGCAACAACAATGACTCAAAAAAAAAAATCTAAAATGAGAGTTCTCAAAGGGTCTCTATTCTACCGGTTCAATGCAAAAGTTCAAATATGCCAGTGGGCTTATTTGTGGACTATGCCGGATGATTACAGAGCCTTTGTCAATGAGAAATGACCACATGGGGTGAAGATGGTCACATAAACCTTCTCCAAAAGGGCCTTGGCATTCCATGGCTGTGTGAAATATGGAGGGAATTCATCTCAATAGGAGATTCAAGATGCCTATTTCTGTAGAAGACCAGTGGTTAGTTTTACAGGTCACCACAAGCAACATTATTTGTACTATCTCTCAACCCCATTCCCATAATAACTCACACCAAATTCCACTAGAAGAGGTGATGAAATCAAAGGGGTGGAGAGGGGAATTAGTAAAGTAAAATGAGTTATAATCAACAAGCACACAAAGGAAATTAAACTCAAAATCAGATCATTGTACAAAAATTACATAGTTGGCATCATCAGAGTAACACAGCCCAATAGGGTAACATTAATTTCAAGAGTTGTGCCACCATGACAAATCCTGTGGCCTGCATGAAAGTTCACTCACCTCACCAGGAATGCCAGCCTAAAGAAGACAGCTAGAAGGAAACAGAGCACAGATTGGCATCAAAAACATTTTTAATAAATAGTTACTAAAATGAGAATAAATGATGAAATACAAGGACTTTTAGGAAGCCTAGAGAATATGAACTACTTTGAAGATTCTGCCAATAAAAGGGATTTCGCAGATTATACTGATAAGGATTTGAAAAAAAAAAAGAGTACTTTCATAATACTTCCCTTTAATCCCTATTAATCTTAATATTTTGCTTATATTGAATCCCCAGGCTAATTGTGATCTGGAAAATTTAATAACCTAAAATGAAGATAAGTATCAATGGTTAAAAACTTAGCATTTGTATTTTAAGTGGGCTTTTCAATATCCTAGACCAAACTCATATATAATATGAAAATGTCAGGTAGCACTACAGGGAGAAGAGGAGCCTTTTGAGAACAGACTTCAAATTTATAAAATTCCTAACAATATTGGCAGCCTGTAACTATACCTTGATGTGCCATTCTACAAAGCTGATGTTTCTGACCAATGTTATCAGGGAAATGTTTTGGCATTTTTCCTGTTTTTTATAGTAACTGGTGATGAACTTGAGCTGATCTAATACATGGATCAAACTTCCTTGTGACCACTGAGTCAAGGAAACTGTATCCTCATGATGCTGATATTGTTCTGCTTGTGTGTGTGTGTGTGTATTACATGAAATTTCCTACAGTCAATGAATAAAACAAATTGGCAAGTGCTGTTTCTGACTAGAGCAGCTGAATATTTCATATCCAACTATTTGTTATGAAGCCCTGAAGTGATCATGGAAACCTAAAGTGATTACTTCTCCACGTTGAATGTTTTGCTTGGGAAAAAAATGAAAGTGAATCTGCTGCTACAGGAGTAATATGAAGTTGAAACTTCCAGCATTCAAAACTCAGCATTACTTATTAGTTGAGAATTCAAAATATCTCCGAGTCATGGTATTTTTGGAAATTGAAGAAGCAATTGGACAAGGATGCCATATCTAGCTTGACTAGAAACAGCACAACTGCAAAGCAAATAATGTGCACTTTCACCCCCAGTGACCTGGAAATAAGCACAAACAAAATATCCAAGAGCTTAAATTTTAGCTGTGGGAAATTTACTGCAGCTAAATAGAGAAGAAAATAGCTGATCCCAGGGGAAGCAAGTACATGGCAATGTAGGAGGCAATTAAGAGCAGTGGCAAAGTCATTCACCATTACTATGTGCTTAATCCAGTCACTCTGGCAAAGGTAGCTACAATGAGGAGCTGTACTCTCTACTCAGTATCTGGGGAATCTAGAGGTTTCCAGCACAAAGACCCATCAGTTGAAGGGCGATGTGACAGAGGATTCAGGGAGATTGGTTGGCTAATGGACAGGGGAATAAATTTTCCCAGAACGCTCCCTGTTCAAACCATTGGAAATGGAGTCGCCCTTCAGATCATCTGTATGCCTGTTTCTTTTTTCCATTTTCAATTTATAATAACAATAACGACCTAGACATAGGACATTTCCTGGGCTTTAATGACAGTCTGAGGTTAATGGCCCTCAACTACACCTCAGGCCATCAACCCCTCCCAGCTGGTCATTAATCTCCAGGAAATATCCTGTTCCAGGGTCATTATTGTTTCAATATCAACTATACCTTAAAAGCTTTATGGATTCTGCAAATATACATCACTTGCCAATAGAGGTTATAAAACCTGTTTAGAATTCTGAAATTATCTGGAGTTTGACCTCTCAGAGATGTTTTGTCCAAAACTAAAATTGGCTTAAGAAAACATTCAACTTCAGACTGTGTTTCTAGTCTAAGACAGAAAGAACACAAAGTTAGAAGAATTAAGAAGGGATTATAAAACTACTCTTGCCTGAAAAATTCCATGGACAAAGGAGCCTGGCGGGCTGTCCATGGGGCCTCAAAGAGTCAGACACGACTGAGCAACTGAACATATGCACACACGTAAAACTACAGCAGGGAATGCTCCAGCAGCCCAATGGTTCCCTGGACTCTGTGCTCCCACTGCAAGGAGCACGCGTTTGATCCCTGTTTGGGGAACTAAATCTGACAAGATGTGTAGCATGACCAAAACAAAACAAAACAAAAAAACTACACCAAATTTCAGTGTAAATTTTTGATGAAAGTTTGAGTGCTAGTTACCCTTTTTAGGAATCCTCCACTTAATGATCACTTTCTAATGTTAAACTTTTAATTAAAGTTAGAGAAGCAAATTTAAAATAAAATGCAGGGTGATCAGAGACCAAGCGTTGGTTACCTTAAAAGAAATGACTTCACTGAAAACAAAAATGATGCCACTAAGATGTGGGTTACACTGCATCAATACTCCATAGTACCAGTTTCATATTATAGCTGAGGAAATACTCTCTTCCTACTGTCCTTTCCCAGGCTCACTGCAGAATGAACCAGAAAATGTTGAGGGATATGGGCACAGATATAGGAGGTTTTTTTAATCTTTTAATCCCAGCAAGATGTTTAATCCCTCTTGTCCTTGTCTTTTTATCTGTAGAACATAAAGCAGTTGACTCATAGGCTAACAAATAGGAATTCAAAAATGGTGAAAAATAGAAGTATATATTTTTAATATTTTGCTTAGACCTGAAAAATATAATAACTACACAAGTGTTCTTTGAATTGCTTTTTTATTGAAGGTGAGAAACAATAAATGTTTCATAAATTTGGTCACAAGTAAACATTTATTGAGTATCTCATACAAATTGTGTTCCCCCAAAACTCACATGTGGAAACCCTAATTCCTAGTATCTGAGAATGTAGCTTTGTTTATAGATAGGACCTTTAAAGAAGTAACTCATTTAAAATGAGGTCATTAGGGTGGGCCGCAGGCCTCTATGAATTCTGTCCTTATAAGAGGCAGCTGGGGCACCAGCGCACAGAAGAATGACCATGTGAGGACACAGACAACACAGCCTTCTGTAGGCCAAGGAGCAAGGCCTCAGGAGGAATCAACTCTACCCACCCTGATCAGGACACAGCCTCCAGAATTGTGAGAAAATAAATTTGCCTTGTTTAAGCCACCCAATCTGTACTACTTTGTTATATGGAAACCCTAGAAAATACAGAAGAAATACAGGCATTCTCCTGGCCCTCCAGAGGAGACAAATAAACAAACAGTTTGGTGAAAAGGGTATGGTGAAGTAAATTTTGCATATTATCAACTCAGCAGAATTTTATGCAGTGATTAAAATGACAATTATAGAGAGTATGTAACAACCTAGGAAAACGTCTATAAAAAATATTAAATGAAAAGGCAAAACACTGCAATACAGCTACTCTGATTACTATAAGAGATTGTTTACTAATAGACCAAAAAATAGAAGAAAACTTGGAAAACCAGAGTTTTTGCTGATGTGAATCCTTGATGAACTTTTTATTTTTTATTTCTTTATTGCTGTTATAATAGCAATGATGCAATAGATTTTTAAATATTTAATTTTAATGGTACATTCTCCCTCATTTTTTTTTTTCTTTGCCTTCACATTTGAGTTCAAGTTTCCACTTTTGAGAAAGTTACTCTGAAAGAAAATTCAAAAATATTTTAGGAACCTAAAGATTATACAGAACACAGAGATGTATATATCTTTTTGAATTCGTATTTTTGTTTCCTTCAGATAAATATCCAGAAGCGGAATTACTAGATCATATGATAGTTCTCTTACGTTTCTGAGGAACCTCCCTGCCATTTTCCATAGTGGCTGCGCCAATTCACATTCTCACCAATGGTGCACTGCTGCTGCTAAGTCACTCAGTCGTGTCCGCCTCTGTGCGACCCCATAGACGGCAGCCCACCAGGCTCCCCCGTCCCTGGGATTCTCCAGGCAAGAACACTGGAGTGGGTTGCCATTTCCTTCTCCAGTACATGAAAGTGAAAAGTGAAAGTGAAGACGCTCAGTCGTGTCTGACTCCTAGCAACCTCATAGACTGTAACTCACCAGGCTCCTCCATCCATGGGATTTTCCAGGCAAGAGCACTGGAGTGGGGTGCCATTGCCTTCTCCAAACAGTACACTAGGGTTCCCTTTTCTCTACATCCTCACCGACACTTGCTACTTCTTGTCTTTTTGTTAATAGCCATCCTGACAGGTGTGAGATGGTATCTCATTATGGTTTTGATTTGCATTTCCCTGATGATTAATGATGTTGAGCATCTTTTCAGGAGACTGCTGGGCATCTGTGTGCCTCCTCCTTCTGCCTATTTTTTAATTGGATTGTTTGGGAAGGGGGTTGATACCGAGTTGTATAAGTTCTTTGTATATTTCGGATATTAGCACTGTTAGTGGAAATAGCCATTAAAAGTAAGTAAGGACTTAAGGAAAATAGCATACTTGATTCTGTATTAAAAAAATAATGAATGATCTAAAATGGGATTCTAGAGCCTTGCCTGGATTATGAGCTTCAAAATCAAGCTCATTTATAAGAAATATCCAAAGATTTTGCCATAGTAAAAGTGAGGACAAGTGAGGTGAACAGAAGGAAAAGCTCTCCATCCCTGTGAAGCAGCAGGAAGGGCCAGGGAGAGTCCGGGCAGCTCCATTCAGGACTTTCAGGCAGCTGGCCAGACTCCCTGTGGCAGAAGGGTGAGACCCAGCACACAAAGCCTGAGTGCCCAGAATGGAAAAGAGCACGTGTTTTCACAACAGACTTCCACACAAAGGCCACTGCATTTCTGACAGCAATGCAGCAAACCTCACATGTCTCTCAGCAGCTCTTCTGCATGGGGCAGGGCACAGCACAGAAACGTTAGCAAGGTGATAACTGCTGCCCTAAAGCTGCACGAGGCATTAATCAAGCCACCTCCTGAAGAGCAAGAAGGATTATACCAAGGGCCTTAATTTGCCCCCAAGGCCCTGTTTTTACCTTAATTTAGCAGTTCTCCCTATAGCAATCTGTTGTCCTCATCCCACACAGGCCCCAAGCTTGGGGTTCTGTTGCTCCTATAGGCTTGCCTTTGGTAACCCCTCAAGGAGAAAAGCTCCCCAGGAAGGAGATAGAGCTTTATTTTTATCTCAGTCAAAGTCCCTATCCAATCCATTAATAGTTACAATAACCTTGGTCCAGGGCATTTCCTGGAGAAGCCATAACTAGCTGGGGTTAATGAACTCTCTCTACCATTAATCCCTGGGAGAGGCCATTGGCCTGAATTGTTACTTAATTACTCTTCTGTGTACAGCTTCATAAAGCAACGAAATGCCTTCTTTCAGGAAGAAGGGAGATGGTAATGGGGGTCATCAGAGGCCATTAATTTTACAAATAGTTTATTAGAAACTACAGTATGTTAAGAAGTCACTCTGGCCCACAAATCAACTCAATGCTGTCCTTATTAAGTCGAGATCCAAAACTTCCTGGGTTTCCATGATTCACACACACAAAGTTACAAATGGTGCAGAATCTGGTCAAAATGTACATACCCAGGTGTGCAGAGTTATATTCTTTATATTCTGCAAATGATCTTATCTTCCCCTTTAGCTGACTCCTTAAGTTGGCAGAAAAGACTAAATGGGACCAATTCAAGATACCATAGACTTTTCCTGGTAAAAAATCTCTTACAGGTAATTTCTCAGTCTTGGGAGATTCTTCTCTAGAGCTCTCTTCTTTCCCTGGAGAGTGGCAAGTGGAAGGGAAAGCTGTGTATCCTTGAGGTGGATTGAAGGAGGAGCTTTGGGTCTTCATACCTCTGCTTGTTGCTCTTGGGTCTGCTGGCCTTTCAGGATGCATGCTGGCCCATGCTCCTGATGACCATGACCTTTGCTATTGCCCATGTCTCTGGGTTCTGTGTCCACTCCAGCACAACCTAAGGTCTCCCATTCACTAGCCCTCTTAATGCAGCTACATCCACACTTCCAGGTCTGGGGGTGCTCAGCTGCACCACCCTATTTATAACTGCAACCGCTTCCCTCCCACACACATAAACACACTACAATCCTTTATCCCCTTCACCCAGTTATGTTTCCTTCCAGCACTCTTCTCTTTTGTCATACCAAATAAAATTACTTTACTCATTTATTTTGTTGTTTGTGTTATTACTACCCCCACAACACCCCTCCTAGAACAGCAGTCCCCAAAACTTCTGATATCAGGAACCAGTTTCATAGAAGACAATTTTTCTACGGACAAGGGTGGGGCAAATGGTTTCAAGATGATTCAAGGCATTACATTTATTGTGCACTTTATTCCTATTATTATTACATCAGCTCTACCTCAGATCATCAGGCATTACATCCCAGAGGTTGGGGACCCCTGCCCTAGAATGTAAACTCCATGAGGGCAAGTGTCTTGACTTGTTTAGTGTACTCTGTCTCTCTAATGCTTAGAACAGTGCCTGGAATACAAAGGGGCTCCTTCAACAGCTTCAGTGTTGTCAAATGAATGAATAGTTAGCTGGCTACATGATGGGATTAGACTGCTGGCCTTAGGACTCAGACTTTCTATATTAGTTACACTTGGGCAGTGAGAGAGCACAATCTACCAGAGAAGTAAAAAACAGGGGCTACCCCATTCATACGGCCCAGAAATCAGATCCATTCAACTATTGCTACCAAAGGGAAGACATGGCCATGAAACACACACACCCAGCTAGGCTCTTAAGTCTCCATAGATGGTGAGAAACCGTTGCCACCCAAACCACTGTGACATGCTGCTCCGCCCTCCCCGTGTCAACAGCAGAGTCATGAAGGTTCTGAGAATCTATTGCACAGTTCCACTGGGGAAAGATTTGACGCTTCAGCAGCTAACTGCCTAGGGCAGAATCAGGAAGACCACACACATCAGAAGGGAGGTGGAGTTTACGGAAGAAATGGAGATAAAGGGGAAACCAAGGAGGCACAGCAAGCCAAATTATTTACTTCTGCTTGGTTTTTCTGAGACCTATTTAATACTAAGATCTTAATATCTGGAGACTCTTATAGACACCAGGCTAGAGAGCGCAGAGATTACTTTTCGGAGAAGTTATACACCTACATCCATGTCCATGAGCTCTTTAAGAAAGCTACTGGGCCTGGAGCAGAAAGGGACTTAAGAACAATGGATAACTATTGATTCTTATTGCAGCATATAAATTCCAAAGGATTTTGTGTAGGTGAACTATCTCCGAATATATCTGTAGCAGGATATATGCTGAAATATCAAGTACATACTGTATCCTCACTGCCTCCTTACTGAGGCATAATCAAATCATGAGCAGAAAACCAAAAGGCTGAATTTTGTCATGGCCACAACATAAAGTTGGTGGGAAGAAACCAGTTAATTTTGCTTCTGTATTTGGGGGCTCTAAGCTAGTTACTCTATTTCATAAATGGACCCATTTCCCCAATTCATTAGATACATCTCTGTGATATTTTAGGAAAATCTACAATGGAAGAACAAAAGGAAGATCAACTAGATTATGAGTAAGTAATCATAATTATACAAAGCCACATGCAAGGACCAAGGTATGAAGAAGGCCCGCTGTTGATGTCTTCCTTCATGTCCCAGTCTTCTCTCTCCATCTACTATCTAATCATCCCCCACTGCATTCCACCCCAAGCACTTTGTGCCCTCCTGAAGGGTAGCGTTTATAAATTTTCCCTTCTAAGCGATAGTTGTTGTAAAGTCCTTCCAAGGTAGGACTTCCTTTTCCAAAATCATCCCTCATTCTTACTCAAAAATCTCTCTGCCTCACTAACTTGCTTGTGGCTAATTATTTAAAAAGCAAACTACTTAATTGATACAAGAAAAAGAAAAGTTTACTGAGAGCTTCCCATGTGCCAGGTACCCTTTCTAGACCACTCTAGTGTTAACCTTTATTTTATTCAAATTTACTTCAAAAAGATGTTTGCATTCTTGAAAGCGTATGCATGGATCACATCTGTTAACTTAATGGAGTGATTGTCATGGTACATTTTCAAGCTTTGTAGCAGGCACTGGGGCAGAAGTTTTGAGATAAGGAGGAAGGGAAAGACTAAAGCCCTCCCTGCCAGTGGAAATCACTTATGCCTCTGCATGAGGCCGGGCCCAATCACTAGCAATGTGCCAGCCACCTGGATAAAAGTACTCAATAAAAGTGGATTGCATGAGCAGATTCTGTGAACAATTTGTCTGAGAAACCAGTGCAGAGGGCTGTTTAAGGAAGCAAGACTTCTCCTGGAACCAAAGTAGAGGTGCACGAGTATATCAAACACTTTGGCTGAGGAAGCCGAGAAAAACCTCCCTTGCTAACCGAGTTGAGACTTACTGAAACAAATTGTAGAGCATTATTAAGAAATGTAATTTCTTAAGAATGAAAATGGAAAACTATGTTCCCAGAAACAGCCAGGTTAATGAATTTAATGCCTTTTAGATATGCCCTTTAGTCCAAAGATTACTGACCTTAAAATAACTGGCCCTTGTTCATTTTGGGGACTGAGTCTATAGGTCAGAGAAAGTGGAAATCTTAAGATTGGCCGAGTCAAAGAAGAACATTAACAGTTTGAATATGGACCTTGAAAGGGATATGCAGAGAATAGATGAAGCAAATCAGGACCTTCTTGTCAAAATCCACAAGAAAGAAGATGAGATTCAGAGGTGAGTGTTGGGGTTCCATGTGGAAAGTACTCAGTCCAGAGGATGGGATGGGAAAAAAAGAGACAAAACTGAATTTTCCAGTTTGTTCTAGATATCTAAATCTTGTACGGCAAAGTTTCTCCTTCATTCTTGGGCATTTCTCTACAGCTCAAACCTGAACTACAGCAAGTTTCAAGGCGATTCCTAAAAAATTGGGTGATATTTACCTGAGTTGAAAGAACATTGAGGTATTTGACTTGGGAATTAGAGGAATCTTACTTTTCCTGCTTTGAAAGTGATTCTGAGTCTAAGAATCCAGGAAAGAAGGGCTTCCAACTTGAGATTCATATTTATGGTCACAGAGGTACCCTTGAAACTGATATACATGTTTTATCAGTCCTGAAACTGAGTTCCTCACTGTGTGCTTGTGTCATCCAGGTTGGAAAATGAGATCACTCAGACCAGAGACGCGGCAGAGGATGAGGAGTGGGAGAAGGAGAACAGCACCACGATGGAAAGGGAAAGAGCCTTGCAGGAGGTGGAAGAAGAAACTGCCAGACTGGTGAGCAAGAAACTGGGAAGTGCTATTCGACAGGTTATATTCATCATCCTGTCTCTCATCAACCGTCAGATAAGTTGCTATTGCTGTCGAGTTGCTCAATCACATTTGATTCTTTTTGACTCCATGAACTGCAGCACTCCAGGCTTCCCTGTCCTTCACTATCTCCAGGAGTTTGCTCAGACTCATGTCCATTGAGTTGGTGATTCCATGCAACCATCCCATCCTCTGTCGCCCCCTACTCCCCTTCCCCTTAATCTTTCCCAGCATCAACGCCTTTTCCAATGAGTCATCTCTTAACATCAGGGGGCCACAGTATTGGAGCTTCAGTTTTACCGTCAGTCCTTCCAAAGAATGAGACAGTCTCTCCTTTTTACATACACTGTGTAGTCAACTCAAAAGTTGTGGCAGGATGTGACCATGCTTGGAAAGGAATGTGTGGAGGTTAGGGTTTCTTAGGTAATATTTAGTACTGGAAAGCCCTGTGTGTGGGCATCTCTGTCCCTGGTAAGTTGGCACGTATGTATTGAGATCAAACCACAGATTCCTAACCTGACATGATACAGTAAGATAGAGTTCTTGCAGGAAAAATCACTGGAGTGAAATGGAGAACAATCAACTGGAAAAAAAAAGAAAAAAGATGATGATGTACACATGCCCACTTACACTCTGCTTCTTTCTCTCAACAGGAAAGGAAGAATGAGACCCTGGTCCACAGCATAGCAGAACTTGAAAGAAAGGTGGGATAGGGCTCTTGTGTTCCCCAGTGTTCCCGCTGCATGCGCAGTCATCAGAGAGGCAAGGGAACAAAAGTGATCATAGGGGATTCCACATGTCAGGCCAGCCTGTGCTGGGGTGGGAACTACTCTCCTGAGACTTAGCCCGATAACATAAATAAATTCCACAGATCTTCCCTACAAGTATCAGATGAAAGAAATGGGTGGGGTATTCAGGATATTCAGTGATACGATGGGTTCTTCATTGCGTTATAAGGAAAAGGATTCCAATAGACATTTTGGAAGTGATTGGCTGACAACTTTGTAGTGAGAATTAATTTTACTTTCAACAGAGACTTTTAAAAATATTTGATTCTTAAGGATTCCCTTTTCTTCATCTAGACATTCCCTTTATCTTAACTCCTGCTCAGAATACAGTGGGCTTCCTATGTTTATTGTGCTTTCTGACCCAGGTCTGCAGCCCTGAGTAACCCAGCATGGATTAGGAGTTTGGAAAAGTAACCCTGTCTTGAGCAGATCTATCTTTGATGACCAAGACTAGTGGGAAGAAATTGGAGGCAGAATAAATGTTCTCAAGGGTACCAAGTATCCACCAAAGGACCATCTCCTGACAGCTTTTATCAAGGCCAAATTACCAGCCCACACACATCAGAGAATATCTTTGTCTTTTTTTTTTTTTTGGATGTATTTTTTGCTTGTAATCGAATTTTTTTATTTGAAACTGTAGCTTACAAGGAAATCTCAAAAAGCAACAAAGTGTGAACAAGACAATCAAAAGGGAACCCCAGAAGAGTCAAAGGTAAATGGAAAAGCACTCTTGAATGGGTTTGGACTATGTGAACAGGAAACAAGCCTTCAAGTTGAAACAACTGTCAAAGTTGAGATAAATTCTTTGTAGTTTTACCCATGTCAGGCATAAGCCTGGGCCATAGAGTGCTGAATTTTCCTCTGCTCTTAGTCAGGAATTTTGCTCTGAAGCCATATATTTTGTTCTTTCTTCCATGAGGAAGAGCAGAACCACAAATACATATGTAACACTGGAGGCAGCTAAAGTCCCTAATTTAAATCCTGGCTCCAGTACTCAGTGTGGTATATGAAGGGCAATTTAATCAGTCCCTCCCAACCTCAGTTTGAAAATTGAGTGAAATTGTGTATACAAACTATTCTTTCCCTTTTATGGACTGCTAAAACCTGAAATCACATAATTTTAAAGTGACTATTTGAGTCTGGCTAAGGTATGTGTATGAATTCATAGAGACAGAGCTGCTGCCGCTGCTGCTGCTAAGTCACTTCAGTCATGTCCAACTCTGTGCGACCCCAGAGACGGCAGCCCACTAGGCTCCTCTGTCCCTGGGATTCTCCAGGCAAGAATACTGGAGTGGGTTGCCATTTCCTTCTCCAACGCATGAAAGTGAAAAGTGAAAGTGAAGTCATTCAGTTGTGCCCGACTCTTAGTGACCCCATGGACTGCAGCCCACCAGGCTCCTCCGTCCATGGGATTTTCCAGGCAAGGGTACTGGAGTGGGTTGCCATTGCCTTCTCCAAGAGACAGAGCTAGGATCTGTAAATCTACTGTATGCTGGGAAATTTACATATCCTGTCATGGGATCCAGTCTAGGAAAAGAATAGTGAGTTTTACCTGCTAAGTTAGGTGATTACATGCGTGCTAAGTTGCTTCAGTTGTGTCTGACTCTTTGCGACCGTATGGACAGCCACATAACTTCCTCACCCACACCAAAGTTCACAGTCTTGGCCCTTGTTGTAACCTCTGCATGGAACATATTTCCTCCAGATCTCCATTTGGCTAATATTTATCATTTAGACTTCAACTCAAGTATCATCAGAGAGGCCTTCACAAACCACCTATAATAGCTCTTACTCCATCACTCACTCTCAGCACACTGCTGTGCTTTTATTTCTTTCACAGCACTTATCATTATCAGGTTGACTTATTTGTTATGTCCCCCACCTAGAATGTCAACTCTGTGAGGCAGAGAGCCTATCAATCCTGCTCGTCACTGTATCCTCAGTACTCCCCTTGCCCTTTCCCTGTCATTCCAGTAGAGTGGCTGATATAAAATGGCTTTCATCAAATATTCAAGGAAGGAAAAGAGGAATACAGGGAGGAAGAAAGGAGTAATGAATATATAAATGCAAACGGAACAGTGACGTTTTCAAGAGTGATTTTTTCTAAGAGAAATAGCTAAGGAAGAAGGAAGCTAAGAGTTGAAGTTTAAGGGCGAAGGGAGCACTGATGAATGCTCAGTGGATTCACCAAGCAGCTGCACAGGATGGTTTGACTGCTCTCCAACAAAGAGATATCTGAAATGTGCCTGATGCACTTCAACCACCTGTGAGATAAACTTTGTGATAGCATTTCAGAATGAAATTCTGTTTTTGCCTTGCTGAGTTACCAGCCTCCTTTCCTGTCTATAGGTTAAGTTACAACAACTGGAAGCTTCCTGTGCGGACCAAGAGAAGGAGCTGGCCAAGGTAACCACAAATGTCAATGTTTCTTCTCCCAAAGGAAGGGAAATGTGATTCTTGGTCCAACAATCTAACACATTCTTCAGATGATTGAGTTATAATAATGTTCTACTTCTAAAACTACATGGGATCAGGAGGAGAAGAAGGAAAGGAGATGAATACAGTATTCTAGGTTACCTACTATTTAACAATTCTACAGGATACATTCCATAATGTCTATTTTCCACAAATTAGTATCTATTCTTCTCCCAACTGTCCCCAAATAATCCCCATGGGGCTATAAAGTATATCCTCAGAAAATGAGTTTATATGTACAAAAAACATATTTAGAAAAACTAGAAGCCTACATTTAGGGTCTTGTACACAGGAGGAAACAAGTATACTATTGTTCTTGTAGAAATTCCCTGAGAAAATTTAAGACTAATAAATTTTGCTTCCCAGGTAATAGAAGACTATGCATTCGTGGCCCAGCTCTGTGAAGATCAAGCTCTCTGCATAAAGGTACAGCCTCTCAGTAAATAGATAGCAAAGGGTTTGTTCAGGTACACAGTGAAATGCAAATAGGTTTTTCAGCAAAGACCATCTAGAATAATTTTAACTCTTCAAGGTGTCACTCCAAAGGGACTTTAAAGTCTTTGACACTCCACCACCAATATCATTCTTTTACTTCCTTGGTCTCCCAGCCCCTAGTGCCTTTAACTTAATGATGAGCACGTGTCCTATTTATAACCCCAATTATTCCCAGGGGCCTGTCTAATGGTGAAACGTAGTGAGAGATCAGTAATGGTGGAGTGAAGGCTAGGAAGGAGGAAAAGTGGCAGTGGGAACATCAAACATTTATGTTATAATGAAATAATGTGTGTTTATTATGATTAGGAAAAGCACAGGGCTTTAATTAGTAACTGTGCTTTCCTTTATTTCTCTTTGAAGAAGTACCAGGAAACTTTGAAGAAAATACAAGAAGAACTAGAAACTCGGTTCCTTGAGAGAGAAGTGTGAGCTTTGGCAAACAAAGGAACATCCTGGTTTTAGTGGTAACTCCATCTCAGCCTGGGTCAGAGCAAACATCTCTCTGACTAATTCCAATTTGGAATTGCATGAGCCCTGACACCACATATCTTTCCCCTCTATAGTGATCAGGTCAACTCCCCCTACACTACACCAACTTTATTTTTTTAAAGACAAGATAAATGAATTCATATACTGTTATTGTATAAATACACAATTTCTTTAAACAGCTCCATTTTCAAGTGTATACACAATATGATTATAATAAACCAAATTTAAAATGCAGGTCCTTTTCCCAGCTTTCTTAAAAGACTCTAGAAATGCATTTCCCTTCCTAACTTTATCATATTACCAATTATTTGGGTTTATATTAAGGCCAGGAACATGTGCCTTAAAAAGGACTAGTGGTCAGGCACCTTGATAAGCAGAGCATGCCTTATATTTCACAGAAAAGGCCTTATAATAATACCATCCTCACTTACTCCAAATACACAGAAATTAAACCATATGGGATAGGCATGACACTAACCTCCAGACACCTGCAAAGGCTATCATATTATGAAACTCAACTGTATACTATTATACTATATTAAACATAAATAAAAGAAAAGCCTCCCCCACCCAAAAAAAAAGATACCTTAAGTTTGTCAGAAGAGTTCAACTCTTTTGCGGTGGTTGTTTAGTCGCTAAGTTGTGTCCGACTCTTCTGAGATTCTATAGACTGTAGCCCTCCAGGTTCCTCTGTTCATGGGATTTCCCAGGCAAGAATACTGAAGTGGATTTCCATTTCCTCCTCCAGGGGATCTTCCCAGCCCAGGGATCAAACCTATGTCTCCTGCAATGGCAGGCAGATTCTTAACCACTGAGATACCTGGGAGACACTTAAATTCTTTAGTTTAAATCAAAAACTTCAATTTTTTTACCCTCTTTAGAAGTTAAATCTTAATTCAATCAAGAAGTATCTCTATTTATTAAATATTTTGGAATCTTAGGATGAAGAGAAAGAGACCCAAACTGCATAAAGCCTCTAAGTAAGCAGGCACACATGCTGGCCTGGTGTCCAAGGCACCGGGACCTGGAGGCTCTCACCCTTAAAGGACACCTTCAAGTCTCCCAAAATCCTTCCTGAGTACTAGGTATGGCTTGACTGCTAAGCTAAGTTTCTAAACCAAGACTATTCAACAAAAATTTATATGCTATCTGTTAAGTATCCACTAAGCCATTTACTGAATACTTGAAAAACAGGTATTATGGCTGAGGAAATTATTTTTTAATTAATTTAAATAGCTGCATGTAGCAAATGGCTACAATAGTGGACAACATAGCGTTAGAATATAAAACTATTTTAAAATAACCACCATATAGTATGAATCTCTGTGTGCAATTTATCCAATCTCTGTCTTGGTTCTTTTACCCCTAGGTCAAAAGTTATGTGCATGAACTCCACAAGCAAAGCGTATAACAGCCAAAATAACAAGGTAAGTACCCACTCCATCTTTAGCTGCTTCAGCATCATTGCTTTTCAAAGGAGTTTCCAAAATCACTATAAGCCACCAAACATCTAACAATCTTCCCAGGTGCATTTTCCAAGAACAGTACTAGATGTCATTTCAAAGCATTTCAACCTTAAACCAAGAGGACACTAGGAACAACTGTTTTCCCTCCTACAGCCATGCAAATGATGTGTTCTCAAGGAAACCAGTCCAAGAGCAGAGAGAGTTTAGAATGGAAGCAAGAAGGAACAGTAGCTGAGGGTGCACTCTATGGACAAAAGGCCAATATATATACCACTGCTCTGCACCAATCACAGCACTCTTTCCTGATGATCCCAGCATGGTCCTGAGTCTTTCACTGCACAGAATGCCAAGGGCATCTATCACCGTCCAGCCAGAGTTGGCCTGTGAGTGAAAACATAGGAAGCAATTGTTTCTTTATGACACAGCTTCCATGTTTGTAAGTCTTTAACATCATGATGTTACCAGCACATATGCAAAGGTCTGAAGGAAACTGATGTGGACATACAGCACCAGACCTCTGGGCCTGCTTGGTGTCTTATGGCAGCAAGTACATAGATAAATCTTACTGGACTTGAGTTGTAATTTATATTTCCTTTAGAACCAAGGCTGACATTAATCAGGAATTTTTTATTGTTGAGATATACAGTCTTTATAATCATAGAAAGGAGAAGTCATCTCTTCTTTAAAAGCACATATCAACAATTGACTATTATCCTTGAAGTCCTCCAGATGTTTGAATATTTATTAGACTGTATGACTGTAGTTCTCACTGTTCTGAACAGGTTATTCTGGTCCCAAGCTTATGTATTCCATTCAGCAAGCAAAACTCCTGAAATAAATGAAGTCCACCTCTCTAGAACCAAGCTTGGCATGCTCCCCAATGTGTCCCATCATCTAATCCCAGTGGCTCATTAAATTATTCCTTGTGGTCACCTATCAGAGAAACAACAGGGTGTATCCATCAAGATTATGAGAGTACCATGAGATGGTTCAATTACCTATGAGGTTTGAGCAATCCCTGTGGAGAGGCTACCTGAGCAGGTGACCAGCTAGCATGCCACTTCATCTCACTCAAGCTATAGAATCAAATTTGTAACCCAGAAAGCTACTTTCTAATTCCAGTTCTGCAAGCCTCATTTCCACAGTTTTAAAATGTGATCATAATTTCTCTTCCTTTTTATCTCACAAGGAAGTTAAAAGGAAAATAACTGAGAAAACATTTGGAAGAGAAATGTCATAGAAATCCAGAGTATATCCTCATCTTTACATTTTTATAGCTTTCAAGTTTTATCTCTAGAATATGTTTGTGTGGTTTGTATAGCCTACAAACTTCTCAAAAGGTCACTGGCTAATCCAAAGGTAGGGTATAGTTGAGAGAACCCAGAAAGTAGACTCAGAGGACCTGGGATCCAGGCCTGGTCCTGCCACTTACTAGCTGTATGACCTTCCCTTTCTATGTCTTCTTTCTTATCAGAATATTAAAAGGTGATGCAGTTACATATATATGTGTACGTGTATATATTTATATGGGTTTCCCAGGTGGCTCAGTGGTAAAGAATCCACCTGCCAATGCAGGAGACACGAATTCAATCCGTGGGTCAGGAAGATCCCCTGGAGGAGGAAATGGCAACCCACTCCTGTATCCTTGCCTGAAAAATCCCATGCACAGAGAGACTGGCAGGCTGCAGTCCATGGGGTCACAGAGAGTCAGACATGACTGAAGGACTGGGTGCATATACACACATCCATATATACACACATATATTTGGCTTTGAAAATTTCATCTCCTTATGCATATGAAAAAAATCTGTAAAACTTTATCTAAAATAACATTTAATTAACAGCTCAATGAATATTATTTGGCAGTGATAATAGCCTCCAGATATTGTTTATTTATCACTGTCCTTTCTTCTCCTAGGATAACTCTCTCCAAAAGAAGAAAGCAGGGTTCTGTAAAAGGTAAGTAAATATCGTTGAGTAAACTTCCCAGAAAACTAGGAGTTCTACTTAGCTACTCTGGCAAAGAGCAAAGTCTAGCCACACAACCACACACACACATACAGTCAAGTCAACAATGACTGCGTTTCTCAGTCAATGTTATGACTTCCTTCTCTGAAGGTGATTACCAATCTCAACTTTCCAGTGTTAGAAGCCAGTGGCCTAGCAGTAATTAGAAACAGGAATCTTATTACCTAGAAGAGATGCGGTAAGTCTCTTCTTACTCCTTTTCCCTTTAACACTTTCAACTAGTTTGATGTGTCTGGTTTTCCAGTAACATCAGTAGATTAGAAATGGGGAGATCCTTCTGTGGTTCATAAGCATGATGATTGGGTTTTTACACTATTGTGTGAGATATGCCTCCCTCAAACTTTGCTACATCAGCATACTACCTCTTAATGTGAAAAATAAAAATAGGGAGAGAATTTCTAAATGCAAGGATACCACTGCCTAACAACAGATAAAAGGGAGAGAAAATGATTGTGAAAAAGAGATAGCACCTAACAGTATCCAGCACACAATAGCTGCTCAAAAATCTTAATACAAATAAGAACTCAAAATTCAAACAACTGAGTCAATATTAGCCCTTAGGGAATCACCGTCATTGCAAAGTAAAATTAGTATTGAAGCCCTTTCATTTTTAAGAAAAGGTCAAATTATGTTCAATATGTTTAAGAAGGCATCAGTTCAGTTCAGTTCAGTCGCTCAGTCGTGTCTGACTCTTTGCAACCCCATGAATAACAGCACGCCAGGCCTCCCTGTCCATCACCAGCTCCCGGAGTTCACTCAGACTCATGTCCATCGAGTCAGTGATGCCATCCAGCCCTCTCATCCTCTGTCATCCCCTTCTCCTCCTGCCCCCAATCCCTCCCAGCATCAGAGTCTTTTCCAATGAGTCAACTCTTCTCATGAGGTGGCCAAAGTACTGGAGTCTCAGCTTTGGCATCATTCCTTCCAAAGAAATCCCAGGGCTGATCTCCTTCAGGATGGACTGGTTGGATCTCCTTGCAGTCCAAGGGACTCTCAAGAGTCTTCTCCAACACCACAGTTCAAAAGCATCAATTCTTCAGTGCTCAGCCTTCACAGTCCAACTCTCACATCCATACATGACCACATAGAGAAAGATAAATTTAAAGTGGTATGACATGTGATTTAGAAAGAGTCCCATCAAAATGGTTAACATAAAATTATTGGTGCTTAAAGTCCAGCTCCAATTGTCTGGAAAATTTGGTTAAGAGGGATACTCCTTCATACCAGATAAGTGAAGTATTACATACTCCAATATCCCTAAATGCATGTTCCCAGAACAACCAGAAGAATTTTCCCTATAACTCCTAGGCCACCTTCACCAATAATTCAGAAACCAGTGCCCAGCATGGAATTGCCCACGTGAACTCCTAGGATAAAAATTGTCTGCCTTAAAGAGAGTTAGTAGCCTAAAGAAAAGTTAGTAGCCTAAAGTCCAGCAAATCTACCTTATCACATCAAACTGCAAATGTCTTTCCTCTTGTCCTGATCCACATCCTTGGGACACTGGTATATGTGTGCTGATAAGAAAGCAAGTTTGTTCCTGAGATTGTCCCTAGGCATGTCCTTCCAGAGATGTCATCCCAGACCCTCCTCATGAATATGGTATCCAACATTGAGGAGAGTGGTGGGAAGAGGATGGTAAACAGCTTTTGATTCTCATTTTGACCAAGATCCTGTACTAGAATGGATCTTGTCACCAAGATTAACTCTACAGGAAAACTTCAGAAAACTGGAGGGGAAGGGCTGTTTTGACTGGTGAGTGGAGTTGAACAGTGAACTTGTCCTGGGGCAGAATGCAGCCTACCACACCTTGATGAGGGTAATATAGCAAAGGAAACGGGGGAGGCTTGCTCATGTCAATCATATTAAAACCACAAGTGCGAAACAATTAATCAGTTAAAAAAGAAATCAAGAGTACCATAGGAAATTTACAGCAATGTATTAGGAAATATTAAAGGTAACATGAATGAAAGAAGAAAATACTAAGATCATGGATAGCAGGCCTTAATATCATAAATATATCAATGGTCTCCAAATAATGAATAAAATCAGTTCAATTCCAATCAAACTCCCCAAAAGATTTTTCATGAAATTGAATAAAATGATAATAAAATATAGCATATACGGGAGAGTAAAGGGTCAAATAATGACCTGGGCAATTTTAAAGGAGAGTTAAGGAGTGAGAAACATGTCCTTTAAGATATCAAGACTTACTAGGAAGCTACAGTAATTATGATGGTGTGGTGTTATCACAGGAATAGAAAAGTCAACCAATGGAATAGAACAAAGAGCTCAGAAACAGTGTATGTACAGAAACTTGATATATGGCAGGGATTATATGTCAGAGGGGAAAGAAAGGATTGATTGTTCAATAAATATGGTGGGGAAAAAATGGTTATCTAAATGAGAAAAAATAAGATTGAATCACTACTATATAGTATAACAAAAATCAAGCCCAGATAATTAAAGATGTAAATATCAATTTTTAAAAGCTTATAAAACTCAGTATTAGTCATCTATTGCTACATAACAAATTGACCCCAAATTCAGTGACTGCAAACAGCAAACATTTTATCAACTCACATTTTCTGTGCGTCAGAAATCTGTGAGCTACTCAGCTGGGTGGTTCTAGTTCAGGGTCTGTTATGAGGATGCAGTTAAGACGTTGGCTGAAATTACAGTCATTAGAAGGCCTGGCTGAGGCCAGAGGATCTATTTCCAAAGGAGCTTACTCACACAGCTGGTTGTTGGCAGGAGGTCTCAGTTCCTCATATCAAGGACCTCTCCAGCAGGCTGCCTGTGTGCCTCACAAACTCACAGCTGGCTTCCTCATGAAAGTAAGGAGGAAGCTTCAGTGCTTTTAGTACATAGCCTAGGAAATCACATGCTGTCACTTCTGTGACATGCTGTTCTGTAGAAGCAAGTCATTCAAGTCTATTCCATACTCCAATGGAAAGGAAGCTCTCAAAAGGAGGAGTAACGGAGAATTTGTGGACATATTTTTAAACTACCATAAAGATTTAATAGAAAATAGTATCTTTTAGGCCTAGGGGTAGAGAATGACTTTTCAAACAAGATACAAAAAGCATTCATTCTAATTAAAGGAAAGGTTGATAAATTAGACTTTATTAAAAATAAATTTTGAAAAAAAAACTTTTGTTCTTAAAGCAGGTGAAAGTTATAAACTAGAGGGGAAATATTCAAAATATACACAATGGCAAATGACTGATACCAAGAATATACAAAGTTTTCCTACAAATTAATAAGAAAGGCCCAAACAGCATAAAAGATAAATAGGCAAGAGGAATCACATAAGACCAATAAACACATGGACAAATGTTCAGCTCCATCGTTCATCAGGGAAATGCAAGCTAAGACCATAGTGATATATTACTTTATACACATTTGATGGGCAAAAGCTTTAAAATCTGACAATACCAGATGTTGAAGAAGCTGTGGAGCTGTAGAAACACACCCTGCTAATAGAACATAAATTGGAGCAAAAACAATTTTCCAAAATAAAAACAAACAAAACAAGATACCTTTAAATAGTGCTAATGCTGAAAGATAATTAAACATGGTGATGAGAGACAGAGTAGCTGGCAGACCAGCAGAGGGGAAGAGGTTGCCTTTAAAAAGGGTTGTTAGGAATAGAGACATTTGAACATCAAAGAATCAGACATGCATTTAGGTATGACTGTTTTGTTCCAGGTTTTTTAACCTCTAGTTAACAATTTCTCGGCTTTCTCTTTCCAGGATTTTTCAATATTTCTTTTTCACCACCCTGTTTCTCATCAGACTGCTGGGCTACTTGTTGTTCCATATAAGCTTCATAAATCCAGATCTCTTTGTCAACATATTGCCCAAGATACTGAGTAGGAACGTCTTGTGGAAGCTAAGATGTTTCCTCTTTCCATCTCTCACACTTGAGACAGAGGACATGTTACCCCACTGATCCCCAAGAAATATCCTTGAGCAAAAGAAGACAAGTAGCACCTGAGCCATAGACTAGGAGACGCAGAACTTGTGGAGGGAAGAGGTTTTCTTCAGTTTTTCCCTTGAGGTTTGCCTACTTCACCACCATCCCACCTTGCACTGTCTTTCCAAGATTAACCTTGTCCAGTAAAGAGCTCTGTCAATGGATTTCTGTGGCTATGTGCATAAGCTAAATAGAACCAGAGAGTAAATAGAGTAGACAATTCTTAGAATAATATCATAGATGCTGAACAAAATTAGAGTTGATCACTTCTTCTGGTGAATCTTAAAAATTTAAGACACTGGATCCCTGCAAAGCAGAAGATTGTTCATTATTTATATTAGAACTTTTTGGTTAAAAATTGCCTTAGTTTAAGTTAATGTATAAATCGATAGCACACAAAAAAGTATTGCCTCATGGAACTAAAAATCTGGGACTCCAGGCATGGCTGGATCCAGAAATTGAAAGCAATGTCAGTGGAGCTTCACCTCTCTCTCTTCTCAGTGAATGGGCATTTTCCATTTAGCAAGAAGATGGTACCAACAGCCTAAGCCTCATATTATAAGAGTTGCATCCTTAGCAGAATGAAACCATCTTTTCTAATAGCTCCAGCTGAAAAGTTCAGATAAACTGACTTAGTTGAGATCAACTGTCTACCCCTGTCACACACTCAGTATAGCCAAATGGATGGGAATACTCCGATTAGTCAAGCACAAATCCATGAACCATATGTCCAACCTCTTGAAAGGAACAAGGTAGGCAAGGGGACAAGAAAGAGATAAGGAATCAGCCCCATGTAAGCTATATGGAATGTGCTTCCCAAAGGAAACGGGGCACTGAATTTCAGAGAAGGGGAAAAGGATACTGGAGGCAAAAGCAGACGTTGACTTAATCACTAGTTTTAGCCTTACACATAAACATACAACTCTGGCAATTAAACTCAAAGCTGTAGCTCACTTCCTGTGTCTTCCTAACAGTAAAAACTATAGCTTTTCAAGATCATAATTTGAGATAAGCTATTGCAAAGAGCTCAATATAAATATGTGAATACCCAGATCTCCAAAGCTGAAGCAAGGATGCTATAAAGTAAATAGCACGTGGCATATTAACTGCTTCACAAACTTGGGATAACCTAAATATGGTCAAGTCGTGTTCAGTAGCTTCAGTCATGTCTGACTCTTTGCAACCCTATGGACTGTAGCCCACCGGACTCCTCTGTCCATGGGATTTTTCCAGGCAAGAATACTGGAGTGGGTTGCCATTTCCTCCTCCAGGGGATCTTCCCAACACGGGAATCAAACTCGTGTCTCCTGCATTGCAGGCAGATTCTTTACCACGGAGCCAACATTCCCAATTAATTGTTGAACCATGTACATGCCTTTTTGACAGGATATACTTAAGCTTCCTCTTGAACTTCCCCACCCTCCTAAATGATCAGGAGCCTTGACAGCTCTGAAGTCCAAGAGCACAAAGGGGTCACTGACTTCCACACCAGCAGGGAATGAACTTTAACTCTTTGGTTCACCGTCATTGCTTCTTGAGGCCACACGATGTCACTGTTGGAAATGTGTCCTACACAGGTTGACTAAGTAATTAATCATCTCAGTGGAGACATATCTGATAATAGGAAAGGATACTCTTAAGAATTATGTCAGGACAAGAGAAATCAGACAGGACTGTCTCAGCAAACCAGGATGTATGGTTGTGTGCTTAGTCACTCAGTCGTGTCCAACTCTTGTAACCTGCTAGATTCCTTTGTCCATGGGATTCTCCAGGCAAGAATACTGGAGTGGGTTGCCATTTCCTTCTCCAGGGGATCTTCTTAACCCAGGAATTGAACCCAGGTCTCCTGCACTGCAGGCAGATTTGTTACCAACTAAGCTACAAAGGAAACCAAGGATGCATGGTTATATATATATATAATCTAAAATCTTGTTGACATGATATATTTTGCTAATGCAGTTACATCTCATTTTTCAGTGTCAAGGGTGACCATGCTTAGGACCTGGTGCCAGAGCTCAAGCTGCACCTCTTGTACCTTTCATACTTTGTACCTTTCTTGTTCCTTTCAAGTATCCAGACATACTTCCAAGGTTAAGTTCCTAGAGGATTTATTCCAGTTTCTGCTACCATCAGCCTTACTTCCACAGGGATCCCTGCAATCTGGGAAGTTAGCCTACTCTTAGGAAATCCACCTATCTGGAGGTCAGGAGGTTGTTCTGAAGACTCAACCCTCAAAACACAAGGGCTCAGTGACACACTCCAAAGGAGGCTTCAAGGTGAATACCTTCCCTTCCAGGCACTTTCCAGACTTTTCTGCAACTTCTGCCCCTTGAGAAGAGAAACATTCTACCACAAGCCTTAAGATGTCTCAGCAGACTCAGAGTTTGTCATGACATTTACTCAGCCCCTTTATAACAGACATGATGTTCATGATCATGAATTCCATTTATTAAGCACTTATTATATACAAGGCCCCTTACTAAGTATTTCATGAACATCACTGTATTAAATACAACCTACCTAGTTTACAAATAGCCAGTTTTGAGAGCAAACAGAACAATCAGAGTTTTGAGTTGAAAGAAACAGAATTTGTGCCTGTGTCTGGACCCAAAGTTTGGCCTCTAATACCTCTGTTGTTTCTAACAGCAGACATTGACCTGACAGCTGGCCAATGAAAGGCTAAGGCATAGTCCAGCATGGTGGGATGTTCACCCACCTGTGAAGTGGGAAATCCCAGCCATGGCTACATTTATGGAAGAATTTGGGAGACTCTCAGACAAATTACAGATTTATAAAATTGGCAAGGAATTTAGGAATTAGTCATTCCGACTCAGTGAGGCACTTTACCCAAAATCACATAACTAGTTAGTGACAGAATCAGGATAAAACTAGATCTCTTGAGCATTTTTCAGTGGCCCTTCTGGGAAACTAGCATTTCCCAACTCTTTACAGTCAGAAAATAATATAATGAAGATGCTGCTGCAATTATTGTTTAAAATCGAAATCAACTGTACCCTCCAGTCTTGTAAGGTAAAAGCATAATTCTTAGCTCTGGTGAAATTAACTGCCATATTTCTCTCCCTGCTCCTATCAGGGAAAGTGGAAAGAAGAAAGGGTGACACTTGGTATGCATGAACCTTTTTTTAGCAGGGCACATTAATAAACCCTGAGTTATGCAAAGTGTGAATTGTGAGGGAGTGATAAGTGCTAAAACTGAAATGCTTTTCATAATAATGAAATACACGAATTTTTTGTCACATCTGAGAGAAGAAGCAAGGAGAGAAAGCTGAACAAAAAGATGAGACACTGAAATCCAAGCTGGTGGAAATGGACCAAGGGACTATCAGAAGAGAAGAAAAGCTGATATTCAATTTTAGATCATTTTCTAAGTGGTGCTGCAATATTTGCTCTTACATGCTTACTTTACTGGCCAGTAAACTCTACCAGTATGGTTATAGATATTTGCCTGTACAAGTTGCCTTTTGTTAACCCTTACAAGTGAATTTTGGCAGAAAAGAAGCTGTTATCTCTTCAGTTTGAGTCAATGCTCAATCAGAAATAAAGAAACAGCTGTAAGTTATAGAATAAAGAAGTAAGTGGGAGAAAACATTTGCAGAAATCCTCAGAAAAAGAACTAAAATATAGTACATGAAATGTGGAGGATAGTAGGAAAAGCAATCTAAGCCAGCATCAAAGATAGCGGTGGCTCCTGGTGACATCTAGATTGTAGAAGAAATTTCTACCTCTCTTCTTTCCTCTTGGTTCTCTCCAAAGAGATTAATATCAAGGAGATTTCTTCATATGTTTTCTTCTTAGAGTTTTATAATTTCATGTTTTCTTCTACAAATTCAATAGTTTTATGTTTAGGTCTTTGATCCATTTTGATTTAATTTTGTTTATGGTGTTAGGTAAGGTTCCACCTTCATTCTTTTCCATGTGAATAAGTAGTTTTCACAGTACCATTTGTTGAAAAGACTGAATTTTCCCCATTGAATGGTTTTAACATCCATGTTGAAAATCATTTGAGTATATAAGGAAGGGTTTATTTCAGGAATCTCTATTCTGGTGCATTGGTATACATGCATGTCTTCATGCCAGTACCACACTGTTTTGAATACCATAACTTTGTAGTAAGTCTTGACATCAAGAGGTGTGAGTCCTTCAACTACGTTCTTCTTTTTCAAGATTGTTCTGGCTATTCACTGTACCTTGAAATTTCCTATGAATTTCAGGATGACTCTTTAAATATTTTTACTCCTAAAAGAAAATCATTCACGGGGGTTTTGTTAGGGGTTTCAATGAAGTTATGAATGGCATTTTCTTATATTGCCTTTGTCTGGTCTTTTGATATCAGGGAAAAGCTGGCCTCATAGAATGAGTTAGGACTTTTCCTTCCTCTTCAATTTTTGGAAAAGTTTGAGAAGGATTGAGAAGCTGGCCTCATAGAATGAGTTAGGACTTTTCCTTCCTCTTCAATTTTTGGAAAAGTTTGAGAAGGATTGAGAAGCTGGCCTCATAGAATGAGTTAGGACTTTTCCTTCCTCTTCAATTTTTGGAAAAGTTTGAGAACAAATACTTCTTCAAGTATTTGTTAAAATTCAACAGTGAAGCCATCAGGTCCAGGCCTCTTCCTTTTTGGGAGATTTTTGATCACTGATTCAGTCTCCTTACTTGTTAAAGATCTATTCTAAGAACAGGTTTTTTATTTCTTCATGATTCAGTCTTGATAGGCTTTATGTTTCTAGAATTTGCCCATTTCATCCAGACTATCCAATTTGTTGACATACAATTGTTAATAGTATGCTCTTATAATACTTTTTATTTCTGTAGCATCAGTGGTAATATCAGCAATTATCTGATTCCTTTTTTTTTTTCAGTCATCTAACTAAAAGTTTGTCAATTTTGTTGACCTTTCTAAAGAACTAACTTTTTATTTCATTGATTTTTCTATTTTTCTATTCTCTAATTAATTTATCTCTGTTCTAATCTTAATCTGAACCTAAATCTGCACTTTACATATCAGCTAGCCCACCCAGCTTCCTGGTCATACTAAGGTTTGAAAAATGGCTTTCTACAGAGGAAAGTTCCATAACATGTCCCTTGAAAGTCCTCACCAGATTGGCATTAATCCATACTCAGCCACAAGAAGCTGTTTCAATCTGAAATCCCAGATATATTAATGTTTACAGCTGTAGGAGCCAGGTCAGTTATGGAAAAGAGTAAAAGAGAGATATGGGTTTCCCAGGTGGCTCAGTGGTAAATCCACCTGCCAATGCAGGAGATGCAAGAAGCTCAGGTTCGATCCCTGGGATGCAAAGATCCTCTGGAGTAGGAAATGGCAACCCACTCCAGTATTCTTGTCTGAGAAATCCTATGGACAGAGGAGTCTGGTGGGCTGCAGTGCAGGGGGTGGCAAAGAGTTGGACACAACTGTACAACTGAGCATACACCAAAGGGGATATATAAAGGCAATAGTGAGTGGTGGGTGGCAAGGACTGTTCAATACATTTCCTATCACTTTAATAGTTCATCGAAGAGAGGAATGTTAGCATATCCTGATTTTTTTCTTGACTCCCTGAAATTTCTACAATCACAGCTCCCCATTTTAAGTGTTAGTAAAATTTTTCTCTTTGGAGTTGGGAGACTAAACAAAGAAAAAGACTGGAAGGGTGATCTATTAGGAGTTAAATGGGGCTAGTTCTTTATAAGCAACTGCTTTCCCTACCTTCATCTGTTAGACCCCAATCCCAACACACACATACAAGTCAATTTGGAAGTGAAGAAACAACCCCTCAGGGAGCAGCAGGCTTGCGCTTCTCCAGGGATCTTGGTGCCAGCTCTCAGGAAAGGCCGCTATGGAGGTGCAAATCTTCCTCCTCTCTTTGCCAGCCACTCCCCCCCTGCTTGCAGGCCCTAAAGCCACAGTCAGTAGAACTGCCCTGTATTCTTCTCTCCTCTTCATTCTACCATAAGAGTCAGGAGAGGAGCTGCACCTCATGTTCTCAACCAGGAGGCAAACCATTGTGGTTTGGTAAAATTCTTTTGTACCCCACCACCAAATTTTATGTCTCCTCATTTTCTCTGATTCAGTCTGCTCCTCTCGGGTACTAAAGGTCATAAAGTTGCCTCAGAACAGACCCTGTTGTTTGTTACAGAGTCCAAATTGGCACCATCCACTTTAGAGTCCAGTGGCTAATCCCAAACTAGGGGTCTAATTTACACTCTGCCTGATACAAATCTGCTCTGTGAATCTTTCCTGTCGTCTTCCTGCAAGTTCAGTCACTTGTGGAAGCACAGAATCCTGAGAGCCCAGCACTGTATAACACGGCTGCAAAAAATATCCCTATCACTATGCTGTTCTACGATGACTCAGAAGAGATGAAATAGGAGAGAAGATACCAAATCATGTTGCCAGAGGCACAGTGCTGGCCTGTTACGCAAGCCAAAGATGTCTGCATCCAGTTTATCCACACGGTGGTGCTAGCCTCAAAAGAATTACCCCAAAAGGAAATGAAACAGTTCCCACTTCCCTCTCATTAATGATAGAGCTGTATATAGTGCTCAAAACATTACTCGTGGAAGGAGACTATATATTAATGCTGCAAATAAGCATGTAAAATAAACGAGTTTGTCCTCATCCTTATCCTCAACCTACTTCCCAGGGGGAATAAAAGAAATCAAATCACTGTTCTGTTTTTTTTTTCCTCAACTCACTGATTCAATCTTAACCAACCCTGGGGCAAAAGAATGACTCATGCTGGGCTGTTGGATGTGTACAATCCTGGCATAGAACCTTATTATTCCTGAGAGGGAGCTGGGGTAGAGAGCTGGTCAACTAGCCATCTGAGGCGCTCGCTCATTGGATTCTTGTTAAGTGCTGCTGGCAGTCTAAGAAGATGGGAACAGCAGACATTTCACTGGTTTCACTGAATAAAACTTGGTGGGTTTAATGTGGGTGCCTTCTAGGCCAATGGGCAGAGAAGAACAGAAAGTCTGGTTTGGGCTTCTAAACCTCAAAATATCCCCTCCACCTGTCATATGACCAAGTCTCACCAGCTGCCTCTTCTATTTGTGCAATCTAAATCTTCCACTTAAATGTTTTAAAAGCTCAGGGGGATCTTATTAAGCATGCTGCTGCTGCTTCTAAGTCGCTTCAGTCGTGTTCGACTCTGTGCGACCCCTGAGACGGCAGCCCACCAGGCTCCCCCGTCCCTAGGATTCTCCAGGCAAGAACACTGGAGTGGGGTGCCATTGAGCATGCTGCTGCTGCTGCTAAATCGCTTCAGTCGTGTCCGGCTCTGTGGAACCCCATAGACGGCAGCCCACCAGGCTCCCCTGTCCCTGGGATTCTCCAGGCAAGAACACTGGAGTGCGTTGCCATTTCCTTCTCCAATGCATGAAAGTGAAAAGTGAAAGTGAAGTCGCTCAGTTGTGTCCGACTCCTAGCGACCCCATGGACTGCAGCCCACCAGACTCCTCCATCCATGGGATTTTCCAGGCAAGAGTACTGGAGTGGGGTGCCATCACTTTCTCCAATTACTAGGTGCATACACAAACAATCTTCAAAAACACAGTGCCTATCAACAGCAGAAGCACCCTTAACTTTAAGGGAGAACTGACTAAAGTTGGTTAACGGTCCTCTGTAAGTCAGCCCATACCTGATGCTGATACTGATAAAATGGCAACCACAGGCACAATGATGCAAGTCCAGATTATTTTCAGACCTGGCCCTGGACACTGACAGCTTGCTAATACCTGTGATTAGGGAGGTAACACAAAGTACCACTTACTGTTGTGCCTATATATCTCCCTCTGGCCGACTATGGACTTCTGACCCTTTTACATGTTTAAAATCCTCAATTATAGAAAAGAGCTACAAGAATATTATCCCTATAATTTCATTCATAAAATATACATCTTAATGAAGAAGGAAGGAAAGATCCTAGCAAAAGTGCCCATTAGAATGAATGAGGTCATTAGATTGCCTGATTTACCCTTGAAATAGCAAGGAGCTGGATCCTAGGATCTCATGGCATATGAGACAAGTGTTGACAAAAGCTAAGAGTTCAGCAGTCATAGGTTCCGGGTCCAGTGACTTAGTCAAAGCAAGAATGAGTCTGGAATGAGTCTGGAAGGATTTTCCCATTTATCACAGATCAAACATAGCAAAGCGATGGCTCACAGGCCCATTCAAATTGAGCTGCATTTCATTTGACTCAAACTTTTTTTTTCCCCGCATTTTCACTTATCGGAAATTCTAGAGATGCCATCTAAGATTCCAGATTTGGGACTTCTCTTTAAAAAGTGAAAAGTTTTGTCACCACTGGACAGAATTCTCATGTGACAGTAATTGCTCAAAGCTGAGAAATAAGAGCTGAGTCGACGGCACGTGGCCACTTGTTCACCGCAGTCCCCATCACCCCGCTTGTGTCACACCTAGTCTAGTTTACTCATCTGCGCCACCACACACCCCTGTAAGTCCTAACTGACCTTGATTTCTGAGGGCGACACAGAAGACAGAATCCCTGAAAGAAAGATGACAATACCAACAGCGACAGGAGCTACCAAAAGACAAACAACTTTCTGGAAAAAACAGAATCAATCATACCTGACATAACTAAAGCAAGCACTTAGAAAAAAAAATATAGCCCAGCTTATACCGGGCTAAATAGGAAAGCATAGTGTTTCCAGGACTCAGAGCATTGTAAGGAGGAAAGACAAATGAAAAACCATATAATGTGATGAGAAAGTGTTTCTTAATCTAAGCTTTTGATTTATGAGGCAGCAAACCACAGACTTACCAATAAGTCATATGAACTTTAGAAATAGCCAAAGGCTCCCTGAGAGGCAAGGATGCAGCCTACGTGCTCACTTTCCTACAGCTCATGGATGAGGAGCAGTGGAACTGAGCTGCAATAAAGGAAGACTGGCTTAGGCTGAATATCAGGAACAAATCATGTTCTAGAATTATACATACATTAAACTCTGAGATAACCACACACAGTTATAAGTTATTTGTGCTTAAGCAATTTATGCATATCTTAATTTATAAAGGTGACTTGAGTAATGATACAGAAAGGTCCGTGTCACTGAAAAAGAGCTTCTTGTTACAATTCCCCAGAAACGAGACACACATGGGCAAACACCAAGCGGGTACAAGCAGGAAGGAGAGGAAAACATGGCCTAGAGCCTTGATTGTGTTTTCTATGGGAAAGGCAAGGCAGGGAAGGGGGAAATGGTCTAAAATTGGCTAGTTTTCATAATATTGGTGCCCTCTGCTCTCTAGGGGTGGTCTCTAGTTGCCTGGTACCTGGCCTTAGGCAATATGGCAGGAGAATTCTTGGATTTGTGTGAGATTTAGATAAAGGAAGTAGCTGGGGAATGGACTCGAGATTCACTGGAAAGTTTATAATATGATTTTTGCACACCTGTGAAAGCTGTGTCATAGGGGAGATGTCACAACCGAGACCATGAGTCCAGCACAGTGATTAATGGATCCGGAATAGACAAACTAAGAGAAAATAGACTACTAGGGAATTTAAGAACTCTTTGATCTAGTCCCTTCATTTCATAAATGGGGAAATCGATGTTTAAATATGTGTTGTCATTTGTCCAAAATCCAACAAGGCTTGTTAAGAGCACTGCACAGAACAGGATTCTCACCCACAACTCACAACTCTGACCTCTCCACCACGTTCTATTAATTTATGCCTGTGTGCATGCTGACATCTGCAATTCTCTTCATCATGTCCTGAGAAGCTAAAACAGGAACTGGAAAATTTTTTCTGCAGAGAATCAGATAGTAAATATCTCAGGCTTGTGGGTTAGACCATCTGTGTCACAACTACTCACCTCTGCCATTGTAGCAGTGAAACAGCTGTTGGTTTAGTGACATAAACCCATGGGTGTGCCTATATTCCAACAAAACTTTATAGATATTGAAGTTAGAATTTTATATTAATTTTCATCATCATGAAATAGTATTTTCAAAAATTTTTCAACCACTTAAAAATGTAATAACGGTTCTTAGCCTGTAGGCTGTACAAAAACAGGCTGCAGGCTGAGTTTTGCCTATAAGCCAGTTTACTAAACTTTGGGCTAGATAATTTGCACATGTCCTATGAAACTGCAGATGACTGAGCCAAAAGACAGCCCATCACCCTAGGTCTTAGTTTCTCTATTGATAAAATGAGTTAAATAGACTCTAAGGTCCCTTGTAGAACTGTGACCTTGAGGCTTCTGCCAAGGGGACTCAAGACAAAAATGAACTGTAAAAAGGAATCTGTGGGCTCCTTCAAGGGCCACTATTAAGCAATACCTCTCTCAGATATCTCCAGCAGCCAAATTCAGGAATGATATTGCAAAAAAAATTAGATACACAGAATTTTAGAGTTAAAAAAAAATGTGGAATGGAATGGCAAGTTTAGGGAACAGGACTAAATAAATTTCTCTACTCAAAAACCTCTCAAACTGGATATGCATAGGGCTATCCAGAGGTGCAGTCTTCCAAAAGCAGACTCTCAGATAAGGACTTGAGTGCAGGTAGTTTGTGTCCGAGACATAAATAGGAAACACAAATGAGACAGGGAAAAATGAAACAGGGAAATGGGAAACACCATGCAGCTTATGTTAGTAGGTCACTGCTCTGAGCATTTGCTCTGTTTAGAGCTCAGTTCTGCTGGAAACTCTCTGAGAAACTATGATGTGGCTTCAGAATTATTCTGCAGAGGATGGGTTGGTTTGGGGCATTTATCAAGTCCAACTTCCCAAAGTTAGAGGGCTGAGGACGTGAACACTCCCATGGCTTCTGAGTATCACCTGCAGGGAACCCAGGGAAGCTCCCAGAGTGCTGAAAATTACTTCAGGCCAAGAGGAGAGCTGACTTAAGGGGAGAAGCTATCAGCACACCAGAAACATCCACTATGGCTATATTCAGAGAGGTGCAGAAGAGAAGGTGTAGGTATCAACACGCTGGCTACAGAGGTGATGGGGGGAGGAAAGGAATCAATATTTTCTAACTGCATTTGCCCTTTCTTCCATAATTTGACTCTGGAACACCTTTTTTTCATGAAGCATCTGTCCTTGGAGAGAAAACCAGATGGAGGTTAATAGAAGAGTGCCGGTGACTAGGTAATCTCGGTAAAACTAGAAGATCTCTTCAGGTTCTATTCTAAAAATCAATATGAAAGAGGACACAGTAAATACGAATAGGCCTCTATCATCTCTGGGGCAGAATCTAGGCCAATACATTTCACACAGTGCCAGGTATGAGGTCAACTCGAACACACACACACACACAAACATCAAAGAACAATTCACCTCCAAATGAGGTTACCACCTGAAGTGATGCGTGTCGGAGGAGGGACAGAATGTTCAAAGTGTAGTTGGAACCATGACAAGGCATCACCATCTGCCACCTGAGTCCCATCCCCCTAGTGCTTTAACCATCTGCACACCTGCTCAAGCATGTCACAGAGGGGAAGGGATGGCCCTGCCATAATTAGTGCAGTGGCAATAAAAACAAAAGCTCAAGAAATAGCTTCAAAGCCTCTGACAGCATTACTTCCTTAAATGTGGAATCTCCTTCCAAGAAGAGCTCTGTAGAAAAGAGAGTCACAGCCTAAACTTTAAATCTACACAGAGCTAAAGTGCCTGTGTGATCTGAATTTTTAGACTAACAGGAAATACACACACACAAAAATCAGTAAATTGTTAAAGGCATAGCATAGTAAATGCTAAGCAGAACCTAATTTGGTATACATTACACATTCTCATTCTGAACTTTGATCAACATAAGAATCACTTCTCTCTACATTCATTTAGATTTCGTCTCTAGATGAACTTTTCCCAAGAAAGCTAAAATAAATCCATCGAAAACTGGTTATGAAGAAGCGCCTCTAAGCACTCAAAGCAATCAGTTCTCCTAGAGCAGGGCACATAGGATGGTGGTTGTTGTTTGGTCAATAAGTCGTGTCTGGCTGGAGACCCCATGGTCCCCATGGACTGTAGCCTGGCAGGCCCCTCTGTCCATGGGATTCTCCAGGCAAGAATACTGTAGTGGGTTGCCATTTCCTTCTCCAGAGGATCTTCCTGACCCAGAATAGAACTCGTGTCTCCTGCGTAGGCAGGCAGAGTCTTTACCACTGAGCCACCAGGGAATTCCCTGGCACACAGGGTACAGTTTGGCTATTCCAGCTCTTCAGAGCCCCCACATCAGAGACTGGGATTATGTAAATGTGGCATACCAAAGAGGAATAGACCCCATCTGGGATCCATTCTCTAAGGAAGGCTATTTATTTGGTCTATATTCTCTAGGCAAAAGATCTTGATTCTAAATGTTAGATAAGGTCCTCCCAGTTTAAGTGTCTTTCCTTAAAAATAACTGAAAATTCCAAAATAACTAAAATTCTTTTAACTTGAGAATTAAAATGATATCACAAAACACACCATTAATAAGAACTCACTGAACATATTATATGCCATGAAATGAATATACCCTTTCCTAATTATTCAGGTTAAAGAAATGGCAACCCACTCCAGTATCCTTGCCTGGGAAATCCCATGGACACAGTCTGAGTCTGGTGGGCTACAGAGTCACAAAGAGTCAGACATGATGGCAACTGAGCACACAGAAATACATATGAAACTATGGAGAGGTAATACAACATACCAGTTAGATAGATGAGCTCCGATCTCAGACTGCATGGGTTCACTCTGGCTTCATCACTTGCTGGCTGTGTGACCTGAGACAAGTCATCTAAACTCTCTGAGACTCAGTTTCTTTGTATATAAAAAGAGTAGTGATAATTCATATAGATGAAAATACATGTAAAGTGTTTACCATAGTTATCTAGAGCAAAATAAGTGTTTTAAAATGTTAGCTATTTGTGGCAGGCTGAAAAAGGTTCCCCCAAGCAGGAAAGGGTGAGACAAATTGAGAAAGTAGAATTGAAATATGTACATTATCATATGTAAAATATTAATAGATAGCTAATGGGAAGTTGCTGTATAATGCAGGTAGTTCAACCTGGTGTTCTATGACAACCTAGAGGGGTGGGATGGCATGGGAGGTGAGCAGGAGTTTCAAGAGGGAGGGGACATATGTATACCTATGGCTGATCCATGTTGATGTATGGCAGACACCAACACACCATTGTAAAGCAATCATCCTCCAATTTAAAATAAATAAATTTTTAAATAATATTCCCTCGAAAGATATCCACATCTGAAAACCTGGAACCTGTAAATATTATCTTTCTGTGGTAAATCTTGAGATGGGGAGTTTATCTAGATTATCTAAATGCAATCAAAGGTATCCTTATAAGAAGGAGGCAGAGAGAAATTTCACACACACACTTACAGAATGGGGACGAGGAGAAGCCAATATGAAGATGGAGCAGAGAGACTTACAGGTGCTGGCCTTGAAGACTGGAGTGATGTGGTCATAAGGCAAAGAATGTCAACAGCTATCAGAAGATGGAAGAGGCAGGAGAGGATTCTCCTCTAGAGCCTCCAGAGAGAGTGCAGCCCTACTAACACCCTGAGTTCAGCCCAGGAATTAAGACTTTGACTCTGGACCTCCAGAATTTTGAGAGAACAAATTTCAGTTGTTTTAAGCCACCAAGTTGGTGGTAACTTGTTAGCGCAGCCATAGGAATGTAACACTTCTTATCTATTTATGTTGATTCCCCACTGTTATGTAACAAAACTAGGGGGCTTATTTATTAAACAATATGTACTAAATAATATATTAATAACAAATTAATAATAAATTAAATACCATTTAATAAACATTATTAGTTCACAGTTTCTGTGAGTGTGGAACATGGGAACAGCTTAACTAGGTATCTGCCACAGTCTATGCTTCAAGGCTATGCTCAAGGTATGGGCTATGGTCTCATCTTAAGACTTGAAGGAAATATCCAAGTGGGATTCAGTCCTTGGTGAGGTACTAAATTGAGGGCCTTAGATTCTCACTGAATGATGAGAGGCTGCCCTCAGTTCTTTTCGCATGTGCCTCTCCGTAACTCAGCTCACAACACGCAGCTGACGTCATCAGAGTAAGCAAGAGAGAGCTGGAGAGGGAGGGAGCTGAAGCTGACATCCTTGTTAACCCAATCTCAGAAGTGATATCCCATCACTTTCGCTGCATCATTTTTCTTAAAACTGATTCAGCTAGGTCTAAGACCTTTCACTACCCAGAATGATTACTGCACATGGTAAATACATGCATGTGCCAGGAAGGTGACACATGTCAACTGCATGGGAACAGAAGCTCCTGTGCTGAGGATCCTTCCAGACCTTGCTCTGTGTACCTCTTGATCTGGCTGTTCATTAGTATGTGTTAGAACGTCCCTGTAATAAATAATAGTGGTAGTACAGTGCTTTCTTGAGCTCTGTGAGCCATTCATCCAATTATTGAACCTGGCAAGGGGGTCACGGGAATCTATAATTTATAGTCAGCTTGTCTGAAGTACTGGTAGCTCAGACTTGAGACTGGTGTCTGGAGTTGGAGTAGTCTTGTTGGTGTGAACCCTTACCCTGTGGGGTATGTACTAACTCCGGGTAGTGTCAGAACTGAACTAAACTGTAAAGAAATGCAAAAAAGCAAAATGGCTCTCTGAGGAGGCTTTACAAATAGCTGTGAAAAGAAGAGAAGTGAAAAGCAAAGGAGAAAAGGAAAGATATTCCCATTTGAATGCAGAGTTCTAAAGAATACCAAGGAGAGATAAGAAAGCCTTCCTCGGCAATCAATGCAAAGAAATAGAGGAAAACAACAGAATGGAAAAGACTAGCGTTCTCTTCAAGAAAATCAGAGATACCAAGTGAACATTTCATGCAAAGATGGGCTCGATAAAGGACAGAAATGATACGGACTTAACAGATATAGAAGATATTAAGAAGAGATGGCAAGAATATACAGAGAACTGTACAAAAAAGATCTTCACGAATCAGATAATCATGATGGTGTGATCACTCACCTAGAGCCAGACATCCTGGAATGTGAAGACAAGTGGGCCTTAGAAAGCATCACTATGAACAAAGCTAGTGGAGGTGATGGAATTCCAGTGGAGCTATTTCAAATCCTGAAAGATGATGCTGTGAAAGTGCTGCACTCAAAATGCCAGCAAATTTGGAAAACTCAGCAGTGGCCACAGGACTGGAAAAGGTCAGTTTTCGTTTCAATCCCAAAGAAAGGCAACGCCAAAGAATGCTCAAACTACCGCACAATTGCACTCATCTCACATGCTAGTAAAGTAATGCTCAAAATTCTCCAAGCCAGGCTTCAGCAATACGTGAACCATGAACTTCCAGATGTTCAAGCTGGTTTTAGAAAACACAGAGGAACCAGAGATCAAATTGCCAACATCCTCTGGATCATCGAAAAAGCAAGAGAGTTCCAGAAAAACATCTATTTCTGCTTTATTGACTATGCCAAAGCCTTTGACTGTGTAGATCACAATAAACTGTGGAAAATTCTGAAAGAGATGGGCACCCAGACCACCTGACCTGCCTCTTAAGAAATCTGTATGCAGGTCAGGAAGCAACAGTTAGAACTGGGCATGGAACAACAGACTGGTTCCAAATAGGAAAAGGAGTACATCAAGGCTGTATATTGTCACCCTGCTTATTTAACTTCTATGCAAAGTACATCATGAGAAACGCTGGGCTGGAAGAAGCACAAGCTGGAATCATGTTTGTCAGGAGAAATATCAATATCCTCAGATATGCAGATGACATCACCCTTATGGCAGAAAGTGAAGAGGAACTAAAAAGCCTCTTGATGAAAGTGAAAGAGGAGAGTGAAAAAGTTGGCTTAAAGCTCAACATTCAGAAAACAAAGATCATGGCATCTGGTCCCATCACTTCATGGGAAATAGATGGGGAAACAGTGGAAACAGTGTCAGACTTTATTTTGGGGCTCCAATATCACTGCAGATGGTGACTGCAGCCATGAAATTAAGATGCTTACTCCTTGGAAGGAAAGTTATGACCAACCTAGATAGCATTTTCAAAAGCAGAGACATTACTTTGCCAACAAAGGTCCGTCTAGTCAAGGCTATGGTTTTTCCAGTGGTCATGTATGGATGTGAGAGTTGGACTGTGAAGAAAGCTGAGCACCGAAGAATTGATGCTTTTGAACTGTGGTATTGGAGAAGACTCTTGAGAGTCCCTTAGACTGCAAGGAGATCCACCCAGTCCATCCTAAAAGAGACCAGTCCTGGGTGTTCATTGGAAGGACTGATGCTGAGGCTGAAACTCCAATACTTCAGCCACCTCATGCGAAGAATTGATTCATTGGAAAAGACCCTGATGCTGGGAGGGATTGGGGGCAGGAGGAGAAGGGGACGACAGAGGATGAGTGGCTGGATGGCATCACTGACTCAATGGACATGAGTTTGGGTGATGAAAGTTGATGAAAGTGAAAGAGGAGAGTGATGGAGTTGGTGATGGACAGGGAGGCCTGGAGTGCTGCGATTCATGGGGTCGCAAAAAGTCCGACACAACTGAGCGACTGAACTGAACTGAACTGAACTGTGGGACACCCAGTTGGTGTCCACAGAAAACTGGAGAATTGCTTGGCTTAGAAAACCCACACGTTTGGTGACAGAAATGTTGTGGGTAAAAACCGCCCATTACTGGCTGTAACAAATTACCACAAACTTAGTGGTTTAAAATAATATAAATTTATTCACTTACAGTTCTGCTGGCCAAAAGTCTAAAAGGAATCTTCTGGGCTGCATTCATTCTCTGTGCTCTGTGGGAAAATCCATTCTTTTTTCTAGCTTCTAGAGGTGAGCTGTTTTCCTTGGCTGCTGACCCCTTCCTCTACCTTCAAAGCCAGCAGCGTTATTTTCTCCCTGACCTTGCTCTTGTCCTCACATCTTCTGTCTGATATGTCCTACCTGCCTCCCTTTACAAGGACCCTGTGGTAACACTGGACCCACAAGGATAGTCTAGGCTATCTCGCTACCCGGATATCATTGATTTAATCACATCCACAAAATCTCTTGCCATGAAAAGTAATATATTCACAAGTTCTAGAGATTAAAATAGGTATCTATAGAAGGCCATTATTTTTTCTATCATACAATCCTTCCTAAAATTAAAGTCTCTTGACTATTACCTGGTTTTTGCTTCATGTGTATTTTCTTATACAAAAGGATCTCAAAACCTACCTAACCAGTTTCCAAGATGTCCAAATGAGCCACCGGATTACCCTTGGGTTTTTCTTAAGTCTCATTGTTTTAATTCATTTTCACCCTTAAATAATAAAATAGACAATAATTCTGTTCTTAGTACATGGTAGTAGAGAAAGTAGAATACATAATTAATTCTAGGGCATTTAAAGATTCTCAAGGCAAAGATAGCTTTCAACTAGAATGCAGAGTATCAAAATGGAATTAGGGAACAACAGTGAGATATCACTACACAGCTATTAGAATGGTCAAAATCTAAAACACTGGCATGCCGAATGCTGATGAGGATGTGAAACAACAGGTGTTCCAGTTCACTGTTGGTGGAAATACAAAATGGTACAGTCATTTCAGAAGACAGTTTGGGAGTTTGTTACCAAATTAAACAAATGACTATCAAATTATAGGATTATCAACCCAGAAAACCCAAAGCACTAATTAGGGTAGGTTAAGCTGCTGTACGGAGAAAGCAATGGCACCCCACTTCAGTACTTTTGCCTGGAGAATCCCATGGATGGAGGAGCCTGGTGGGCTGCAGTCCATGGGGTTGCTAAGGGTCGGACACGACTGAGCGACTTCACTTTAACTTTTCCCTTTCATGCATTGGAGAAGGAAATGGCAACCCATTCCAGTGTTCTTGCCTGGAGAATCCCAGGGATGGGAGCCTGGTGGGCTGCCGTCTATGGGGTCGCACAGAGTCGGACACGACTGAAGCGACTTAGCAGCAGCAGCCACCCTTAGACCCATGCAAAATGGGTTCCCACCAGCATTGTACCTGTCATTTAGAGGGCCCCTCTCTGACCATCTTTGGGGCGGTGCCTCTTTTAAAGGGCAAGAAGTTCACAGGGACACGACAGTCTGGTGCCCATGCCCTCTCATTAGACTAGAGTCTAGGTACCCAGAACCTTTGAATTCCCTGAGAATAGCCATGGGCTCATTCCAGGGCCTGCCTGGACTGCTCAGGACAGATCTCCTGAGCAAGAACTGGGCCAACAGTTTCCTCCCCACTGGGCCAGAATAGCAGCCAAAGGCAGCTGTCAGGATTTAACGGACAAAGATGAGATGTGTGGACTGGGGATTCCCCAGGACACTGCCTGGTGCAGAACAAAACCAAGACGGAGAGGACAAGGGGGAAAACACAGGCTGGGGGCCTGAATTCATCTTTTTGCTTCAGGTTTCACAAAGGTCAAGAGTGGCCAGCCTGAACTTAACCATATCAACTTTCTCTACCAAAGCCCAAGTCTTTCAGACACTGGAAATTTTTTCCAATCATGTGTTGGCCTAACCGCACTTCCCATCCTTTGGATTGGACTTTTCTGAAACAGAAACCAATTGCTTTCTGAAGGCTACAATCCACTGACCAGAACACAAACAACAAATGTCATCCTGTCTCAGACACCACCAGGGCCTAATGGTTCTGCCAGTTTAATAGACATTTGACAACAGAAATCCAGTCAGCATCTTGAGGCCAGTTACTTCACCCATGCCTGTCACCAACCGTCATCCTTCACCACTACGCAACACACAAACCCCTCTGATCACATGTCCTTTCTTCTATGCTCACCTCCGTTCAACTGTTCAGTTCCTCAGTGCTCGCCCCCAATATCCACCTACTATCCTTCCATTACTGATATGTCCATCAGCCCTTCTCACGTCACTATCTGGGATTCTCACTCTTTATACCTATCATCCTCCCATTATTGACATATCAATCAGCCCTTCTCAAGTTACTCTCTGGGATCCCCACTCTTTATAAACTATCCTTGATTATATCTACCTTTCTCCCAAACACTCCATCTGCTTGTTTGTCCCCACCTCCCAGTCCTAGGTTGCTCACTGTCTCACCGCTCACATAAAGACAGAAGGGACACACATCATACACATCTTGCTTAACATTGCCACCTTCAGATAACTACCCCTCCTCCTTTATATAAATATACTTCCACTGAGGGTTATATCATCTGCTATAACCCCCAGTCTTTCCCTTGTTGTTGACTTTCTAGGTGCTATTCACATTTATTATAGAACAGAGCATCTGGATCACACTTATCACCTTCCACTCTTCTCTAGTGCTGGCACCATTCTAGGTCCCAGGTGCATCTAATGTTCATGTGCACAATGTATCTGACATCACAGTTCCTCAACGTTCCACTCTATTGCAGCAATTTACTCTTCTTCCAAATCTAGTTCTTTGCCATTTACTAATATCATTCCACTTCTTGGACTAAAATCTTGATCAGTTCAGATCAGTTCAATCCCTCTGTCATGTCCGACTCTTTGCGACCCCATGAATTGCAGCACTCCAGGCCTCCCTGTCCATCACCAACTCCCAGAGTTCACCCAAACTCACGTCCATTGAGTCAGTGATGCCATCCAGCCATCTCATCCTCTGTCATCACCCTTCTCCTCCTGCCCGCAATCCCTCCCAGCATCAGTCTCTTCCAATGAGTCAACTCTTCGCATGAGGTGGCCAGAGTACTGGAGTTTCAGCCTCAGCATCAGTCCTTCCAATGAACACGCAGGACTGATCTCCCTTAGGATGGACTGGTTGGATCTCCTTGCAGTCCAAGGGACTCTCAAGAGTCTTCTCCAACACCACAGTTCAAAAGCATCAATTCTTCGGCGCCCAGCCTTCTTCACTGTCCAACTCTCACATCCATACATGACCACTGGAAAAACCATAGCCTTGACTAGACGGACCTTTGTTGGCAAAGTAATGTCTCTGCTTTTGAAAATGCTATCTAGGTTGGTCATAACTTTCCTTCCAAGGAGTAAGCGTCTTTTAATTTCATGGCTGCAATCACCATCTGCAGTGATTTTGGAGCCCAAAAAATAAAGTCTGACACTGTTTCCACTGTTTCCCCATCTATTTCCCATGAAGTGATGGGACCAGATGCCATGATCTTTGTTTTCTGAATGTTGAGCTTTAAGCCAACTTTTTCACTCTCCTCTTTCACTTTCATCAAGAGGCTTTTTAGTTCCTCTTCACTTTCTGCCATAAGGGTGATGTCATCTGCATATCTGAGGATATTGATATTTCTCCTGACAAACTTGATTCCAGCTTGTGCTTCTTCCAGCCCAGCGTTTCTCATGATGTACTCTGCATAGAAGTTAAATAAGCAGGGTGACAATATACAGCCTTGATGTACTCCTTTTCCTATTTGGAACCAGTCTGTTGTTCCATGCCCAGTTCTAACTGTTGCTTCCTGACCTGCATATAGGTTTCTCAAGAGGCAGGTCAGGTCATCTGGTATTCCCATCTCTTTCAGAATTGTCCACAGTTTATTGTGATCCACACAGTCAAAGGCTTTGGCATAGTCAATAAAGCAGAAATAATAGATGTTTTCTGGAACTCTCTTGCTTTTTCCATGATCCAGAGGATGTTGGCAATTTGATCTCTGGTTCCTCTGTGTTTTCTAAAACCAGCTTGAACATCTGGAAGTTCATGGTTCACGTATTGCTGAAGCCTGGCTTGCAGAATTTTGAGCATTACTTTACTAGCATGTGAGATGAGTGCAATTGTGCGGTAGTTTGAGCATTCTTTGGCATTGCCTTTCTTTGGTATTGGAATGAAAACTGACCTTTTCCAGTCCTGTGGCCACTGCTGAATTTTCCAAATCTGCTGGCATTTTGAGTGCAGCACTTTCACAGCATCATCTTTCAGGATTTGAAATAGCTCCTCTGGAATTCCATCACCTCCACTAGCTTTGTTCGTAGTGATGCTTTCTAAGGCCCACTTGTCTTCACATTCCAGGATGTCTGGCTCTAGGTCAGTGATCACACCATCGTGATTATCTGGTTCGTGAAGATCTTTTTTTTGTACAGTTCTTTAGTGTATTCTTGCCACCTCTTTTATAGCTACCCCCAAATTACATCTTCCCACCTTTTCTTAATTTTCATCTTCAGTATCCCTATTCTTACACCTCATCAATATCTCTAAAATTTTAATTCCACATTTCTCCCAGCCTGCTTGCCCCTTTCTATTGATCCAACTTCCTGTAAGCCAGTGATCCCTAACCTCCAAGATCTAATGCCTGATGATCTGAGGTGAAGCTGATGTAATAATAATAATAGAAATTAAAGTGCACAATAAGTGTATGCACTTGAATTATCCTGAAACCATCCCCCCACCCTCTAGTTTATGGAAAAACTGTCTTCCACGAAACTGATCCCTGGTGCCAAAATGGTTGGGAACTACTGCTTAATCCTCCAGTCATCACTGTAAACAAAATCCTGACTCTGTGCTGTCCTACTTAAAATTCTTCAAAGATTCTTTGTAAGTTTCAGAAATTTTAGATTCCTTAAATGATGTCTTTTATAATTTGGCCTTGACTGATCACTCCAGCCTTATTCACCACCCAACATGCATCCTGTACTCCAGTTTTATTTGGCTGAGTTTCAGTTCCATTTGTTCATCTACCTAGAATGCCCTTCTCTACTATTGCCTCTCAACTAACTCAATCTTAAAAACAGTTTAATTTTTAAACTTTTTACTTTAAATAATATAGATTCACATGCAGTTGTAAGACATAATACAGAGATAACCCATGTACCTTTTACCCAGTTTCCCCCAATGCTAACATCTTGAATAACTATTGTATAATATCAGAACCAAGACACTAATGTTGCTACAATCAAGTGAGTAAATAGAGAACAGTTCCATCACCACAAAGATCCCTCACATAGCCCCATAATAATCACATTCACTTTCCTCTCATCCCTTTGCCTTTCTTAACCCCTTACAATCATTAAGCTACTCTCCCTTTCTATAATTTTGTCACTTCAAGAATACACCATAATGATATTAATATTATACAGTTTGTAACCTTTTGAGATTGGCTTATTTCACTCACTGTATTTTTTGGAGACTCATCCACAGTGTTGCATGTGTGTGTGTAGTGTGTGTGTGCTCGCGCGCGCGTGCACGCTTAGTTGCTCAGCTGTGTCCAATTCTTTGTGACCCCATGGGCTGTAGCCTGCCAGGCTCCCCTGTCCATGGGGATTCTCCAGGCAAGAATACTGGAGTGGGTAGCCATTTCCTTCTCCAGGGGATCTTCCCGACCTAGGGATTGAACCCAGGTTGTCCGCATTGCAGGCAGATTCTTTACAGTCTGAGCCACCAGGGAAGCCCTCATGGATCAGTGGTCATTCCTAATTATTGTTGAATAGTATTACATGGAGTGGATGCACCTGTTTATCCATCAATCCATTTAAACCACCTGGGTTGTTTAAAGTTTTTTTTTTTCCTATTACAAATAAAACTGCTAAAAAATATTTATGGAAAGGTTTTTGTGTAAGTTTTCATTTCTTTGGGATAAATATCCAGGAGTGTAATTGCTGGATCACAGGTCATTATATGTTTTGTTTTTGTTTTTTAAGAAACTGCCAAAATGTTTTCCAGAGAGGCTATGACATTTCACATTCCAGCAAGTTATGAGTTATCTAGCTTCTCTACATCCTCACCAGCATTTAGTGGTGTCATTTTTTTTTAATTTTAGTCATTCTGATAGATGTAAATGATACCTCTTTGTGATTATAACTTGCATTTCCCTATGGCTAATGATGCTGAGCATCTTTTCATGAATTTACTTACCTAAATATTCTCTTTAGTAAAATGCCTCTTCATGGATTTTTCCAATTTTTTTTTTAACTGTTAAGTTTTAAGAGTTCTTAAACCTCTTAATTCTATATATATTCTAGACATGTGGTTTGTAACTGTTTTCTCCCAGCCTCAAACTTGGCTATTCATTGTATTAACTGAATCTTCCATGGAGAAAAGGTTTCAATTTTGATTAATTCCAATTTTCAAACTTTCCTTTTATGGATTGCACATTTAAAATCAAGTCTAAGAACTTTTTATCTCATCTTAAATCCAAAAGATGTTTCTCTTAAAGCTTTTTTTTCTTAAAGTTCTATAGTTTTGCATTTTCTATTTAACTTCATGATCCATTTTGAGGAGATTTTTGTATAACGTAAGTTTCCTCCATTGAACTGATTTTTCACCATAGTCAAAAATAAGCTGGACACATTTGTGAATATTTATTTCTGGGTTCTCAATTCTGTTCCATTGATTTTGTGCTTATTCCTCCATCAATACTGCACAATCTTGATTACTGTAGCTAAACAATGTCTTGAAATCAAGAATACTGATTTCTCCAACTTATTTTGCCTTTATCAAAATCATTTTATCTATTCTGGTCCTTCTGCCTTTCTGTGAAAATTTTAGAATAATCTTTTCTATATCTACAAAAACATCTTGCTAGGATTTTGATAGGGAGTACATTAAATCTGCATATCAACTTATAGAGAATGACATTTTTATTTTTGTTGAGTCTGCTAATCCATAAAGATAGTATGTCACTCCATATAGTCAATTTCTCTGATTACTGCCATCAGCATTTTATAAGTTTTAGAAAACAAGTACTACATAAGTTTTGTTAGATTTGTACCTTCAGTTTTTATTTTTTGAGTGATTATAAATAGCACAGTATTTTTAATTTAGTGTTCACATGTTCATAGCTAGTATATAGAAATACAATTGATTTTTATATGTTGATCTTGTACCTACTACCAAGATGAATTCACTTATTAGTTCTAGCAAATATTTTTTCATAGATTCCTTGAAATTTTCTACATAGAAAATCATGTCATCCGCAAATAGGTACAATTTTATTTCTTCCTTTTTGATCTGTATACCTTCTTTTTTCTTGCCCCACTGCACTGGTTAAAACTTCAGTCACTATGTTGAATAAGAGAAGTGGCAGCAGACATCTTCGTCTTATTCCTGATCTTTGAAAGAAAGCATTCAGCCTTCCACCATTAACTTATAGCTCACTAATGTGAGCTATACGTTTCTTTACAGATGTTCTTTAACAAGTTGAGGAAATTACCCCCAGTCCTATTTTTCTGAGAATTTTTATCCTTAGTGAGTGTTGAATTTTGTCAAATGACTTTCCTGCATTTGTTGATATAAGATTTTTCTCCTTCATCTTGTTGACATGATGGATACTGCTTGATTTTTTAAAATACTGAACACAATTTTGCATGCCTGGGATAGACACAACCTGGAAATGGTTTAATTCTTTTCTACTTGGGCTTAAAAATGACTGCTGGTGGTGACTTCAGCCAGGAAATTAAAAGATGCTTGCTCCTTGGAAGAAAAACTATGACAAAACTAGAGAGTGTATTAAAAAGCAGAGACATCACTTTGCCAACAAAGGTCCATATAGTCAACGCTATCTATGGTTTTTCCAGTAGTCGTGTACAGATATGAGTGTTGGACCATAAAGAAGGCTGACCACTGAAGAACTGATGCCTTTGAACTGTGGTGCTGGAGAAGACTCTTGAGAGCCCCCTGGACAACAAGGAGATCAAACCAGTCAATCCTAAAAGAAGGCAACCCTGAATATTCATTGGAAGGACTGATGCTGAAGTTCCAATCCTTTAGCTACTTGATGCAAACAGCCAATTTATTGGAAAAGATCCTGATGCTGGGAAAGATTGAGGGCAGGAGGAGAAGGGGATGACAGGATGAGACAGTTGGATGGCATCATCGACCCAATGGACACAAGTTTGAGCAGACTTCCAGAGATAGTGAAGGATAGGGAAGCCTGGTGTGCTGCAGTCCATGGGATCACAAAGAGTTGGGCACAACTGAGTGAGGAACAACAACTTGTCAATATACTGTTAAGAATTTTTGCATCTATATTCTTTCTATATTCTTAAGGGACATTCACTGTAGCTTTCTTCTTTTTTCACCATCTTTGTCCAGTTTTAGAATCAGGGTAATTCTAGCTTCCTAAAATGAATTAAGAAACACTCCTTCCCCTACTTTTTTTTTTCAAACTTTAAACTTTTTATTTTGTATTAGGATATAACCAGTTAATAATATTATGGTAGTTTCAGGTGAACAGAGAAGGAATTCAGCCATACTCCTCTTCTGTTTTTGGAAAAAATAATGTAGCATATATTATCTTTAGATATCTATAGAATATATCTATAGAATATAATATTCTATAATATTATAATACAATTATATTATTTATATTATAATATCTATAGAATATAGAATATTATCTATAGAATATGATGCTAATTCTTCTTTAAAAGTAAAATTCTCCACTGAAAACATCTGGGTCTGGAAATTTTTGTATGGAGAGTCTTTTCATTAAAAATTCTATTTCCTTAATAGTTATTTGGCCTTGGAATACAGAATGAAGAAGGGCAAAGGCTAATAGAGTACTGCCAAGAGAATGCACTGGTTATAGCAAACACCTTCTTCCAACAACACAAGAGAAGACTCTACACATGTACATCACCAGATGGTCAACACTGAAATCAGATTGATTACATTCTTTGCAGCCAAAGATGGAGAAGCTCTATACAGTCAGCAAAAACAAGACTAGGAGCCGACTGTGGCTCAGATCATGAACTCCTTATTACCAAATTCAGATTTAAATTGAAGAAAGTAGGGAAACTACGTCAAGGTTGTATATTGTCACCCTGCTTATTTAACTTATATGCAGAGTACATCATGAGAAATGCTGGGCTGGAGGAAGCACAAGCTGGAATCAAGATTGTCGGGAGAAATATCAATAACCTCAGATATGAAGAGGACACCACCTTTATGGCAGAAAGTGAAGAAGAACTAAAAAGCCTCTTGATGAAAGTGAAAGAGGAGAGTGAAAAAGTTGGCTTAAAGCTCAACATTCAGAAAACTAAGATCATGGCATCTGGTCCCATCACTTCATGGGAAATAGATGGGGAAACAGTGTCAGACTTTATTTTGGGGCTCCAGTATCACTGCAGATGGTGACTGCAGCCATGAAATTAAAAGACACTTACTCCTTGGAAGGAAAGTTATGACCAACCTAGATAGCATATTCAAAAGCAGAGACACTACTTTGCCAACAAAGGTCCGTCTAGTCAAGGCTATGGTTTTTCCAGTGGTCATGTACGGATGTGAGAGTTGGACTGTGAAGAAAGCTGAGCGCCGAAGAATTGATGCTTTTGAACTGTGGTGTTGGAGAAGACTCTTGAGAGTCCCTTGGACTGCAAGGAGATCCAACCAGTCCATCCTAAAGGAGACCAGTCCTGGGTGTTCATTGGAAGGACTGATGCTGAGGCTGAAACTCCAGTACTTTGGCCACCTCATGCGAAGAGTTGACTCATTGGAAAAGACTCTGATGCTGGGAGGGATTGAGGGCAGGAGGAGAAGGGTGACGACAGAGGATGAGATGGCTGGATGGCATCACCGACTTGATGCACATGAGTTTGGGTGAACTCTGGGAGTTGGTGATGGACAGGGAGGCCTGGCGTGCTGCGATTCATGGGGTCGCAAAGAGTCGACATGACTGAGCGACTGAACTGAACTGAATAGTTAGCCAATATAATTAACTATTCCATATTGGATGGAAGTTTTGTTTTTTGAGGAATTGGTCCATTTTGTATAAGTTGTCAGCTTATATTTGTTCAGTTTTATTATCCTTTTGATATTTGCAGGATCTGTAGTGATATTGCCTGTCTCATTTCTGATGTTGGTAATTTATTCCTCTCTCATTATTTCTTAAACAGTTTTAATGGAAATTTGTCAATTTTATGGATCTTTTCAAAGAACTAGCCTCTATTAAAATGGTTTTCTCCATTATTTTATGCTTTCAGTTTCATTGACCTCATTTCTGCTCTTATTTTTATTATTTTGTTTTGCTTGTTTTGGGTTCATTTTGTTCTTTTTCTCCAGTTCTTCAGCTGGAATCTTGAGTAATTTCCTTGAGACCTATCTTCCTTTTCTAGTAAGCATTTAATGATATAAATTTCCCTCAGCACTGCTTTAGCTGTACTTCATAAATTTTTATTTTATTAATATTTCCATTTTCATTTAGTTCTATATGTACTTTTATTCAGCTCAATTTTTTATGTTTTTCCCTTATTATGTCATTTAATTGATGCATTTGAATTTGCATTTAGTGTAATTATTGATATTGTTGTTGTTGTTTAGTTGCTAAGTTGTGTCTGACTCTTTGAAGCCCCATGGACTGTAGCCCGCCAGGTTCCTCTGTCCATAGGATTTCCCAGGCAAGAATACTGGAGTGAGTTGCCATTTCCTTCTCCAGGGGATCTTCCTGACCCAGGGATCAAACCTGCATCTCCTGCATTGGCAGGCAGGTTCTTTATCATTAAGCCAAGAGGGAAGCCCTGTTATTGATGTATTAGGGCTTAAATCTGTTAACATCATGCATTTTTTGTTTTCTGTTTGTTCTGTTTTTCCATTTCTGTTTTCTTTTTCTCAAATTCCTATGGATTGTTTGAACATTTTTTTTAAGAATTCCATTCTGATTTTTCTATTTTTGAGTATATATCTCTTCATATAGATTTTTTATTTTTTGCTCTATGTATTATATATATATATATATATATATATATATATATATATATAATGTGTCATAGTCTACTTAGTCCTTTTACCTGTTTAAGTAAGGTGTATAGTCCTTTCCACATTTACATACTTTTACCTCCTTTGTTTATAATTACCTTAAATAACGCCTCTATGTACACTGAGAACAATACCATCAGTGTTACAATTTTTGCTTCAACCATCAAATCTAACTTAGGAAACTCCAGAGGAAGAGGGAAGGCTATTGTATTTACCTATATTTTTGCTTACTGTGTTTTTTTTCCTTCCTGATATTCAAAGATGCCTTATTATTTCTGTGACAGGAAGAAAGAAAAGATGGCTAAAACATCAAATTCCCTTAGCTTTTCTTAATCCCAAAACATCTTGATTTCCCCTTCATTCATGAAGGACATGAAGGATATTTTGCTGGTTAGAGGATTCTGGGCTGACAGTTCTTTTCATTCAGCATGACAAAAAACTGTTAATGGCAGTTCCTTCTGTCTACACGATTTCTGATAAATAATTGCTATCATTCAAATCATTCTTCCCCATAGGTCAGGTGTAATTTCCCTTTCACTGCTTTCGACTTTTCTCTGTCTTTAGTTTTCACATTTGATAATGATGTATCTTAGCATGATTTTTGGTTTAGGGTTAGCTCAGCTTCTTGGATCTATAACTTTATGATTTTTTTACCATATTTAGAAATTTCTCAGCCCTTTTTTCTTCAGGTAATTTTTATACATGTCCCTCTTTCTCCTTCCCTTCCAGGACCCTGATGACACATTTTTTACAGTCCCACATGTTCCTGAGGCCCTGTTAATTTTTTTCAGTCTATATTTTCTCTGTTGTTTAGATTAGGTAACTTTTATTGTTCTATTTTCCAGTTCCCTGATTGTTTTCTCTGTCTTCCCTCCCCTTCATATATTGAGTCCATTACCTGAGCTTTTCATTTCAATGACTATATTTTTTAGTTGCACAATTTTCATTTGGTTCCTCTTTGTATCTTCTATTTCTCTATCCTGTCTATTTTTTTTTTTTTCATTTATTTCATGCATGTTCATAATTGCTCCTTGAAGGATTTTTATGATGATTCTTTTAAAGCTTTTAGTGGATCATTCTAATATTTGTGCCATCTCATTGTTTATCTTTTTCCTTTTCAAGATGATAGTTCACAATATCTATTGATTGTCTTTTTTCATTCAGTAAGAGATCTTCCTGGTTGTTGATATGACAGGTGATTTTTCAATTAAAATCTGAATATCTGAAGTATAGTGTTGAGACTCTGAATCTCAAACTTTCTGTTTTACCTGGTTTATTCTGACAACACTCCAACAGAAGAAGCTGGAGAGGGTAGGAGTAGGTATCACCAGCTCATTACTGCTAGGTGTACAACTTCTCTGTTGTCTTGGCAATAGTTTGATGATAAAATATGTATTATTTTTTCAATCAGAGAAAGTAAAATATACATTTTGAAAGACTTAGTTCTTTCTTCCAGAAACTTAGCATCAATCTAAGGTTGAGGTGCTCCCTCTATCTGTTCCCAGGTCCATGTATACTTGTCTCATTATAGAATTGCCATACTATTTTGTAGATGCCTGTCTACTTGTCTGTCTCCATTAAGCTGCAAGCTTAGTAATGGCACAGATACTGTCTTCTCTGATATTTAATCCCTACACTAGAATAGTGTCTGATACATAATTGTCACTCAATAAGTATATTTTGGAAAGCTATCATTTTGCTGTCCAAAATCTTCAGAACCTTATCAGTAACTTTAAAAGCAAAGTTCACACTCAGTTGGTTACTGAAGACTTTGCAGTCAGGCTCTACTTACTTTTAGAAAGGAAGCTCCCACCATGACCCTAAGTAAGTTCTTTCTTTGACCAAAATGCTTACCTGTCTCTAGAACCCTCCTACCAGCCTCATTTCTACCTGTCAGTCTGGAAGATAGTATAGTTGAAGGATCTTATCTGATGTCTTATCACCTTTTTCTTTTGCTAACCACACTGACATACATTTTCATAGTATTTGTGCATTGGAAGTATCTTTGACATATTCTGACTCATTTTATTTCTTTCTAAGTATATCATTATTCCCAGGAACTTCACATTACAAGGTCCACGCAAGCAAGATCTTGTCTTTTAACTTTAACATATGGTATAGAATCTTTCATCTCTGGAAAATAAGTACTCAATAAATTTTTTTATTGAAGAAAAAGAAAAATTAAAATTTACAGTACTTTAAGAAGATCCAATATTAAGCCACAATTTAAGAAAATTGGCTTCTCCATCTAACTCAGTTCCTTACTCAGTGTAGCATAGTTCCTAGGTCCAGTCACTTAACCCCCTATTCATTTTCTTTATCAGTAAAATGGGAATAAAACTTGATAAGATATAGACACTTTGTTTTTTATTTTTTTTATTTTTTGATATAGACACTTTGAAAGATATTTGAAGTTTGAGACCAAATCAGTTAGTTCAGTCGCTCAGTTGTGTCTGACTCTTTGCGACCCCATGAATCGCAGCACGCCAGGCCTCCCTGTCCATCACCACCTTCCAGAGTTCACTCAAACTCACATCCATCGAGTCGGTGATGCCATCCAGCCATCTCATCCTCTGTCGTCCCCTTCTCTTCCTGCCCCCAATCCCTCCCAGCATCAGAGTCTTTTCCAATGAGTCAACTCTTCGCATGAGGTGGCCAAAGTACTGGAGTTTCAGCTTTAGCATCATTCCTTCCAAAGATTTGAAGTTTGAGACCAAGTAGTGTTCAACAGAATTGTTTTGTCTGTGTATTTGTTAAAGATAGCTCCAATAATCAGTTTTATAGGTAAGAGGCTGAGCAAGTGAGTTCAAGAGTTCAGAAGTGAATTGCTAGCTCCACATTAACTCAGCCTGTTTCAAGCCCCATTATGTGACAGCTGCAGCATGGGATAGGCCTCTGACTTGAGTGACTGGCTCAGGCAGTGCTGATGTTCCATTCAATATGCTCAGAAAAGGCCATCTTCCTGTGCAAACACACTTTTGCTCACAGGTTAACTTCTCTATGAATTGTCTCAAACACAAATATTTTGGAAGAGGGTACAGCACAGGATCTGTTTGCAGAATCACTTTTGAGGGGAAAATACTCAAGATAATTGTGGTTACATAAATGGTTTCTTCCAAAGGGACAGAAAATCAAGCATTAACAATCAGTGAGGGATGGAGTGTACAGAACAGCAATGAAAGGTGAGAGGCAAGGGACAGGGCAGTAAATATCTTGAGAAAACTGCTTATGCTGCTTGGAAAGGGTCTTGAGCTCATCTGGTACAAAATGATGAGCCCTAGTGGACTCCAAAATTTCTTCCACAAGCTCACAGAGTGGACCACAAAGGAATTCTTCAACATGAACAGAAAGTAAAACAAGAAAGTCAGAAAAATCACCCAAAATGGAGATTTATCTTTGAGCCTATACTCCCTGGAACTTAAAAGTAGAACCTAGGATTCTAGAGAAAGACTGTTATACTGTTCAATAGGAAATAATTTTAGCAGTCTCTGTAGGAGGAAAGGAGGAAAGAGAAGCAGATGAATCAGACTAGCTTGGGTATATAAAAGGACCAGTGGGAGTAGTAATGATCTGGAATAAAGTGGAGAGAAGAGGGAGCCAAATGGAGAGTTATTTCGCTCTTCGTGTTTAACATAATTTTAACTCTTGACCCCCAATGCCAAATAGGTCTCATTTAGGACTGCTGTTTTATATATATATTATCTACATATACACACACACAGAGTGGTTCTCGCTGATTGTTCACTATTCCAAGAAGTGTAATTCAGGAAGTTGGTATGGTAATGCAGATTTTATCACTAATTCAATTCTCTCAGAACTGAGAAGCTTAAAGAGAAAAGTACTGAATAACTGATGTGTACTTATAAACAAGAGGCTTTTATACCAGTTGGGGGCAGGGGGAATGTAGTTTCCTACCGGAGGCAAATTTGCTGCTACAGAACATTTTGGCTTAAAATATCTCAGGTAAGAATTGACTTTTCCTTTGCCACCATATAAAACCTCCTGGAATTCACTCCATTGTCTTCTGGAGCACGTAAGAACTCATTACTGGTTTGCCCTTGAGATAGAGGAAATCTTTATAAATCTTAGGACTTCTTTCCTGTTCGCCAACCTCCACAGTAAAAAGGAGCTATTCTACATTTCCAGCCTCCTGTCTCCCCAGGGTCTGTGACTTAATTATCAGAAGATTTAGAACAAAGTCGACCTTAAAAAAGAGTGTACTTCTACCCCTATAGTGGAATCCCAGTAACTGGATCAGGGAGACCCAACCCAGAACTTTTACCTCATTTCTGGTCATCACATCCCTTCCTGCCTTCTTTTGTGCCTGTCAGTCACAGATGATCAAGTCATAATCTTGGGCATCACTCTAAATTCCTCTTCCTTACCTTCTAACTAATAATTATCAGATTCTGTTAGTAGCAACTTTAGCTCTTAAATATCTCTTGAGTTCAATTCTCACTGACCACAGTTTGTGCTACCATCAAATTGTACCTGTATTATTATCATGGCCTCTCAATTTCTTTCTCAGCTTCCACATTTGCTGATTTCAAATTATTTCCCAAGTGCAGCCAGAGTAATCATTCGTAAGTGTGCATTCTCTCCTTAAAGCCCTTGAGTAACTTCCTCTTACTCCCGAAGTAAAGGTCAAACTTCTTAACAAGAAAAAGGGGCTCATCCTGATACTGAACTGACTTTGTGTTGCTCACTCCTCCACCCACATCCACCTCTAAGCTAGACTCCAGACACACTGAATTACTTTCAGTTCCCCAAACACACCATTCTCTTCATCATTTCCCAGCCTATGTTCATGCTTGAATCATTATCCCTTTGTCTACTCATTCTTTAGGTCCCTGCTTAGATGGCAAGTCCTCCAGAAGTCCTGTCCTGACTCTCCCAGATGAGTTATGTGTCCTCCTAATGTTCTCACAGAAACCTCTACTTTGCCCTATTGAAGGCAATGGCACCCCACTCCAGTACTCTTGCCTGGAAAATCCCATGGACGGAGGAGCCTGGTAGGCTGCAGTTCATGGGGTCGCTAAGAGTTGGACACGACTGAGCGACTTCACTTTCACTTTTCACTTTCATGCATTGGAGAAGGAAATGGCAACCCACTCCAGTGTTCTTGCCTGGAGAATCCCAGGGACGGGGGAGCCTGGTGGGCTGCCGTCTATGGGGTTGCACAGAGTCGGACACACCTGAAGTGACGCAGCAGCAGCAGACGGTATTATGCTAGAGTATAACTGCCCACTTACTAATTTCTATGTCCCCTTGAACTGTAAGCTGCAGGAGGTTAGACTATAGTAGGTCTTCTTACCTTTGCATTCTCCCATCTGGTACATATCGTAGTACATCCAAGCTCCCCGGTAAACAATGGCTGAATGAACTAATGCACACCCAGGCCCTAGGAATGAGGTCATGCCTCCAGTAGTCTTGTGGCCCAACTGCTTGAAACCTTTCCAAGTATTCTTATTGTTCCTAGAATAAAGTCTAAAACCCTTGATATGGGCTGAAAACTCTATACTATCTAGCCTTGAGGTAAGCAACTTCCAAGATGACCCCAGTGACCCCAGCCTCCTGGTATTCACACTCTTGTGTAGTCTAACCCACTCTGTATCAGTATTGGTTTGTGTGAACAACAGCATATAGTAGATGCGATGAATACAACTTCTTGGGCTAGATCATAAAAGTCATTGCATCTTCTGCCTCTCTCTCTCTCTCCTGTGGATTGCTTACTCTGGAGAGAGTTGCTGCCATGTTGTGAGAAATCCTATGGAGAGACCCACATGGTGAAGAACCAAGGTCTCTGGTCTAAAGCTAGGGAAGAACTGAAGACTCCATCCAATAGCCAAATATTAGAGTCTTTGGAAGCAAAGGTGCCAACTCCAGTCAGTCCTTCAGATTACTATACTTCCAACCAATATTTTGATTACAACTCCATGACAGAGACTGAGCCAAAACCACTGTCTAAGCCACTCCTCAATACCTGACCCACAGAAACTATGAGATCATTAGATTTGTTGTTTTGAGGCCCTAAGTTTGTTATAGAGTCATTTGTTATACAGCAATAGACAACTAGCATAACACTCTTGCCCCGCCACTGCCCTCTGCCGCATGCTAGACTTCCACCACTTCCAGAACCATGACAGGCTCCCTCCTGCCTGGAGGTCTGCTCACATGCTGTTCCTTTGCCTTTTGTCACCATGACAATTCTTTTTTATATCAACCTAAATAGCATTTCCCCTGGAGCTTTCCCTGTCCCCTAGACCAGGTTAGGTCATCTTACCTGCTTTCAGGAGAGCAGGGATCACCCCTTTCACCCTTTGAACATATATCATTCAGTAACTATTTGGGAATCACCAACTATTTGCCAAATGCTGTACTATGCAAGAAACAAAACAAGCATTATCCTGCCCTCATAAAGTTCATAATCTAGAATTCTTCACTTAATTATTCACATAATCGTGTATTTAATTATATAAATTTGGTATTTACAATTACTTGTTAATTTCTGCCTTTTCTACTGGCATACAATCCCATGGGGGATTATGCTTTGCTCTTTTCCAAGAGCGCCCCAGCATATAGCCATGCTTTCATTCATTCAGATCCTGATCAGAGCACTGCACAGAAAACCAAGAGTAGAACTGTTAGGAAACCACATCAAAAAACTCACTCTCCCTTACTTTTCTAATAGATTTCTTTGTCACACTTTCATATGCTTATTGAACCCACGTCTCCTGTGTCTCCTGCATTGGCAGGCAAGTTCTCTACCACCAGTGCCACCTGGGAAGCCCTTTCATCTACATACATATGTTCTATCAGCCTATCATGTAACTATTCTGTTTTAGGACTTCCACCGCCCCCCACTGCTATAAAACTAGTCAGGTGCAACATCTGTCTCTCTCCCCAAGCTTCCCCATGCCCAGCTCATCTCCCAGAGACCATCTCTCTCTTTCTCTCTCTCTCTACCCCTAACACTCCCCAGGGACCGCTCTCTCTCTCACACACAGACACACACACACACAGACACACACACACAGCCTACATTCCAATCACTCTCCATCTTTGGAAGTCTTTCCAGGTCAGGGAATATATTCTTAGTTACCAGCACAGTGGTTGGCACAAAACAAAGTGATATGATTGTTAGATGAGTGCAAGAATGAGTGGCTCTGAGTAAAACAAGAACAACTGGGGCATGCACTACCTTGGTACTTTCTTCTAAGTAGAAACTAGAAACTACATGCTTCTAGTTTAAAAGACACTTGAGCAGAGACACTTAAGAGGGGAATTCAGAAGGAAAAGAGTGCTAAACAGAATCTAATGCCTGTAGAGGCTTGAGAGTTGAAGGAGACTGAAAACCAGCTAAGTCATTGGTATTTTTTATGGAAGCAGCAAGGAGGTGTTAATGTGGTATTTAACATGAACAACAAGTAATAACAAAGAATGAATGGGAGTAGGCAAGGCTAATGCTGTGAAAATTACCTAGCAAAGTTTCTACTTAGGAGGAAGAGAAAAACAAATATTCAGAATCAGCTCTGTCTCATATTAATCCTCATGTATGCCCTTTACACTTATTTATTTAGAACTCTGCTTTTCAATTTGTAATTGCAATGTAAAATTAGCTAATTTATGTTTGGGTCCAAGTTAACAAGTATATGCCTTAGTTAAACAGATCTGTGAAACATTAGGAATTACAATTGCAGGGCCTGGGGGTTGACAGCATGATATACCCAACTTAAGAGGGCCAAGGATTCAGACACTAGAAAAGGCAACCAAGATAGTACTTGTCATCCAGAAAATTTCTACCAGCCACCAAAAGGAGTAAGAGCAGAACAGCAAGTAGAGACTCAAGGACTTCTATTGTGCGATTGGAGAGACGAGCAATGGAATGGAGAACTAGGGCAACATGACATTGTAAGGCCCCAGAAAATTGTCCAAAATCAATGGAATCAGCTATGTAAACATAAACATCATCCCTATTGTTGTGCAAGCACTTTTTAAAAATCAATATAGAAAATGAAAACAAGAAAAATGGTGAGAACCTATTCATGGAAGGAGTTACCCCTCATCCTGTCCAAGTAATCTTGTTTCCTAGAAAACTTGTTCTATGATGTACATCACCTAAAAAATGATTCCATCCATCCTATCTCTACTGCCTATGACCGCAATATGGATGGCACTATTGTGAACAGATTTCCCTGGTGGCTCATATGGTAAAGCATCTGTCTACAATGTGAGAGGCCCAGGTTCGAGCCCTGGGTTGGGAAGATCCCCTGGAGAAGGAAATGGCAATCCACTCCAATACTATTGCCTGGAAAATCCCATGGACAGAGGAGCCTGGTAGGCTACAGTCTATGGGGTCGCAAAGAGTCGGACACGACTGAGCGACTTCACTTTCATTGTGAACATAAGGAGAAACACAGTTGATTCCACTCCTAGCAAAATAATGTATTACTTTTTGTTTTTTAATGTGACAATTGGTATGAGACATGGAGAGATAGAAATGCTACTCTGCTGAGTTATCAGACATTCATTTTCCATTAGTTTCAACAGCTCTTTTCCCCTAACTAGGAAACTTCCAAGTCATCTGAGGTAAGTCAGTGTAGTTATAAGCTGTGTGACTTTTCATTTCAGTTACTGCACATCGAGTCATCTAGATAGTGCTTGAAATTAAAATTGGATCACAATGGAAGTAAAAAAGGTATTCCACATGGGTCTCTGTGCTACAGGATAAAATCCAGCTCACTCTCCTCACTTAAGTCCATCAAGCATTAAATGTAACAAAACAAAACGGTATGACAAAGGCAGTCAAAAGATTCACATCATCAGCTGTCCCCTTCTATTTGAGGGTAGGGATGAAAGAATACAGGCTTTCACTGAAGAGTAAGGGATTTATGTGAGCTATAAGTTAAAATTTCTGAGTGTAAGAGTTGTTAAATATAGAAATGGATGACTAAGAAAGATGGAATAGTTCTAGGTGCTTTCTAAAATTAGAAGTGCTGTTCACCATGCTGAGACAGACTGGTTATTAAGTGGCTAATGAAGTGCAAGGGAAAGCTAGTATCAAGTTCAAGCTTATGTCTGCAAAGAGGACCAGGCAAATTAGAACTATTCCATGGCTCTGTTAGGGCACGGCATCAAGTTCATGCCTACTCTCTCATCCCTATGATCCCTAACAAATACTAGTACTCATTATATAAAGTAATATTACTCTGATTACTGTTTCTTCCTGGAACAGAGATTGTAGAGATGCATGTGTTCCCCATAAGTCAGGCAGGGAGAGTGCTTGACTTCTTACTTCAGCTATTCTTTTCCTCATACTAGAAATTATAGCCCAGGTATGAATTACTTCATAGTCACCAAGCACATAACTGAAATTATATGACAGTTTAACCATTATGATAATCACACTGATAAAGAGGACATTTGCCTTGACAAGTTAACTTAGTGGTACCCAGCTCAGATTATACAATGGAACCAAATTCTAGACTTCTGAGTTAATGTTCTAATGCTGCCTACAAATTATGACACACTCAGCTGCATGAAACACCACATATTTATGATCTTGGTTTCCATGTATCAGGCCCGTCTTAGCTGGATCCTCTGCTCAGCATTTCACAGGCTGCCATCAGGGTATTAGTTGAGCGGCGTTCTCGTCAAAGGCTTAACTGGGGAAGAACTTACTTCCAAGTTCATTCAACTTGTTGGCAGAATTCATATCCTTGCAGATGAATTCATTTCATTTTGGTAACTGTGGTTCTCAGGTCCTAGGGCCAGCAATATTTCCTTGATACATGGGTTTCTCAAACCTTGTTGTTTACTTCATCAAGCCCTCATGGAGAGTCTCCAGTCTGCTAAAATGAACTTTTCCATAATACAACATTTCACCAAAATGACAACTCATCACCACTGTCATATTCTATTGGTTAAAAGCAAGTCACAGGTCCCACCAAACTCAAAGAGAGGAAATTACACAAAGACATGACCACCAGAAGGCAAGGATAACTAGGAGTCACCTTAGGGTCTGTCTGCCACAACGGTGTCTTGAGGACCTGTTCACGCATGCTCAGTTGCGTCCAACTCTCTGTGACCTCATGGACTGTAGCCCACCAGGCTCCTATGTCCATGGGATTCTCCTGGCAAGAATAATGGAGTGGGTTGGCACTTTCTCCTTCAAGGGATCTTCCTGAACCAGGGGTCAAACCCGTGTCTCTTGTGTCTCCTGCATTGGCAGGTGGGTTCTTTACCTCCATGCCACCTGGGACAGGGGCTACATAACCACTGAAGAGCTCACCAGGCTACAGCTTCTGGCATTCTCTAGGAATCATAATCCTACTACCCTCTGAGCAAATGGAGTTACCATATGACCAGCAAGTCCACTGCTAGGTGTATTAAAATAAATGCATGTCCACACAAAACCTTATATGTGAATATTCATAGCAGCATTTTCATAATATCAAAAAGTAGAAACAACACAAATGTCCTTCAACTGACAAATGCAAAAATGAAATGAGGGACAGCCATACAATGGAATACTACTCAGAAATATAAAGGAATGAAGTACTGAAACATGCTGTAACATGGATGAACCTCAAACACATTGTTTAGAGAAAGAAGCCAGGCACAAAAGACCACATACTGTATGATTCCATGCATATGAAACAGGTAAATCTATAGAGAAAAGAAATAGATCCGTGTTTACCAGCAGCTGGAGGGAGGAGAGCATGGTATATGACTGCTCAAGGATTTCTTTACAGGATAATGTTTTAAATTAAGGTTGCAATAATGGCTGCACAATTCTGTGAATATACTAAACACTTTATGTGCATAAATAATATAGTATGTGAACCATATCTCAATAAAGCCACTTTTTTAAAAAGGCCCAAAAGAGTATTATTTTTTTAAAAATCTAAGATATATTATTTAGATTCTAAAACATAGAATGTTAGCATTTCTCTGGCATTTAAGTGATTTATTGGCATTATAAATATTCAAAATTGGGCCAATCTCAGAAAAATGCTGTAATAAGATCTTTCCACAGTATCAGCATAGAAAGGTAAAAGCAAGGCATATGGATAGTAAGTGGTTTTCCCAACAGCCCTGCAAAAGTAAGTTAGATTTCCAGAGCTTATGTCAGAATTCATTTCCATATTATTTGGTGAAAATCTCCGTTCTCCTTTGTTAACTTAAATATTAAATAAACGCTCATATAGTTTAAGAAAAATAATAATTTCCCAAAATATATTTTTCTGTGTTTCAAAATACAGAAATTCAAGTGATATATATCAAAACATCAAGTTTTACAAGAGTAGGGAGAAGGAAGGGGGCTGGATGAGATAAGATACTGCTGCTAAGTCACTTCAGTCATGTCTGACTCTGTGTGACCCCAGAGACGGCAGTCCACCAGGCTCCCCCATCCCTGGGATTCTCCAGGCAAGAACACTGGAGTGAGTTGCCATTTCCTTCTCCAATGTATGAAAGTGAAAAGTGAAAGTGAAGTCACTCAGTCATGTCCAACTCTTAGCGTAGGGGGTTAAGAGATACAAACTAATAAATAAGCCACAAGGCTATATTGTACAACACAGGGAATAAAGCTAAGATTTTATAACTTTAAATTGAGTATGACTCTTTAAAATTGTGAATCATTATGTTGTACATCCAAAACATGCAATACTGTACATCAACTATATCTCAATAAAAAAATAATAATAATTTATAAAAACACATCTTTCAGGCTTGTTGAGAGGGTTAAGTGAGGTTTTAAAAAAAGAAACACAAAAAATCAAGCTTTACAACTTAAATACACACAATTTTTATTTGTCAATAATATACCACAAAAGAAAATTCAAGAGAACAGTCGAGCAATAGTACTAAGGTTATCCCCTCCTCATCTGGAATAACAAAATCTCCAGAGAGTCCCTTTAAGAACAAAGTCTAACTAGTTTCCAAGATGACATTTTCAGCAAGGATACAGAGAACTAACTGCGGGCTGTTGTTTAGTGGCTAGGTTGTGTCCGACTCTTTTGTGACCCCATGGACTGTAGCCCTCCAGGATCCTCTGTCCATGGGATTTTCCCAGGTAAGAATACTGGAGTGGGTTGCCATTTCTTTCTTCAGAGACTCTCCCTGACCTAGGGATCAAACCCATATCTCCTGCTTGGCAGCAAATTCTTTACCATTGAGCCACCTGGCCTTCAAACGGGTGGAAAGTGAAAGCCTATTCTTTCCAGATTTCATGAAACATTCAATTGGAATTTTGCCAGTCTTCAAGTGTTTTTAAAATTCCTAAAGATAAAACCAAATTTTTATAGGATCTTCTTCATAATCCTTCAGCATAACCGTATTTAATCACACACACATATTCTCCTGGTATAGACCATCCCCTCATTAGAAGGGCCTAGATTTGACACGCAAGAGGAAACAGTGAGGAGGAGGGGCACAGGAGAGGAGCTGGGGCCCAGAGGAGGCATCTACCAGAGCCTAGAAATCAGAATTGCAAAACACAGTTCATCAAAGCCGCCTGAAGGGATCACTGCAACCCCCAAAGCTCTAAAAGCACCCGCATTCCCACTCCTCGGTAGCCGCAAGCTCTGGGGATGATTGCATTACACGGTCTCAGGGAATCTCAACCCCGACATGCTGTCTCCTGTTCCGCTTTATTGTTCCTCTCAGGCCAGCTGCTTACAAAATTATGTTTGTCCTCCCACTTCCTTTGTCACTACTTCCTCCAGGAGCCAAAACAAACATGCAGCCTTACAGAAACACACCAACCCCAGCACCAGAAAAAAAGACACAGAAAAAATAACATCACAGCACACAAGAGACACAGGAACACAAACGCTCAGTTTTGGGGCGAAAAGAGACAACAGCTATCCTCTTTATCTGTTTTTCTCCCCTTCTTCCCCACCCTCATCTTCCTTCCCCATACCGCATGGATAAACCCAGAGGGTTTCTTCAGCTGGGATCCTGGCCAGAGGGTCAAGGACACTAGATGTTCCAGGCTTACAGTCCTTCCGGCCTTGCACCGTCACTTATGTTCCAGTGGGGCTGGGCGGTTGGGAGGCGGGCTCAAGTTTGGCCACACCAGAGCCTGTGAATGTCCTGGTGTTGGAAGCACTGCAGTGAGGCTTCCAGGAGCCTCACTTGTCCAAGGTTTGATCTTTCCTCACAATGGCTCCACTGACTGGACTTAAGAAATGGTGATATGCTGCTTGCAAAGGAACACTCTGTGCTAGGAAAATGCTCTTCACTGGGAGGGACTTGACCTCAATTCTGACCAGTATCCTGCATCACTGGTTCGCTCTTCACCCCAGCGTGGGTGAAGTTGGGCCAATCATTTAAGCCAGCAGGCCTTTGTAGAATGGAGAAAGCAAATACTGGCCAGACTAAAAGGAAAGCCAGGGCTCCATGACATCTTGAGGTCCTTCTGGCTCCAGCATCAATGACTCCTTCACAGCCTAACCCAGGGATGACAAATTCAATTGCCAAGGGACAGGTGACACAAATAGGTGATGCCAGCTGGAGAATGAGCCTGTATCTAAAGGGGCAGCCACTATTTAACTCCAGCTGAATTTTGGCATTTAAGAATGTAGGCTTGGTTTCACCAGAAATTCTGTATTTCAAGAGGAAGCAGAAATATTTTTTTCCTATGAAATATTCTGATTTAAAAATTTTAACACCTACTTTAAAACTCACAATTCTGTGAAAGCCCAGCAAAACATATGTTCTACACTTTCTACTCTCCACCAGTTTATAAGCACCTATGTAGAAAGTGGGGCTTCCCAGGTGGCTCAGTGGGTAAAGAATCTACTTGCAATGCAGGAAACATAGGCAGACACAAGTTCAATCCTCAGGTGAGGATGATCCCCGGGAGGAGGGCATGGCAACCCACTCCAGTATTCTTGCCTGGAGAATCCCATGGACAGAGGATTCTGGCAGGCTACAGTCCATTGGGTTGCAAAGAGTCAGACATTACTGAAGCGACTGAGCATGCCTGCACATGTAGAAAGTGATTCTCAATTAGGTATGATACAGCTGAGGGTGATATGGGGCAGCTTTGTATCAAAATCTCCATGAGGGGCTTTTTCAACTAACCACTCACAATCTATTTTGAGGCTCCTATCCCCTCTGCCCAATGCTTGCTTTTGCCCTTGAAATTTATTGAATGACATGATGGGAGTATATTATGCATGTGAATGTTGTGGAAACATAAAAATATTGACAATTATCAGAAAGAAAGTGCTATGTGCATTTGGACAATACAGCTTTACAAAGTGTTTTCATGTACCTTTGCTCATTGTCATCCCTTTTAAAAAAAAATTGAGGGAGAGAAAATAAAAAAAAAAAGGAAATTATAGCCCATGGTAATTAAGTCACTTGCCCAAGGTCACAGGGTTGACAAATCATAAACATGGAACTCGATCCAAGGTCTTCCAACTTGGAACTCTTGAGCAGCCCTTAGTACCTACCAATGGACCTCTAAGTGACAGTTCTGGTCCATGCTCCCTTCTTCTAGACCCTGGCCTGGCCTTACTACACTCATGTTCTTCTCAACCCTGATGTAACTGCTTATCTTCCAGAACGTTTGGTGCTGATAACAGTACCACCTTGACCACAGTTGATTGAAAGAATATGTATCATGGCCAGACCATTACATTTTGAGAGGATAATGGTTTGTCAAATGAAATGAATGCTCCCATGAATGATCATCCTGAGAATGAAAGGGGTTTAGGAGAGAAGAATCAGATTTGGACATGCAGTTCAGTTCAGTCGCTCAGTCGTGTCCAACTGTTTGCAGCCCCATGAACTGCAGCATGCCAGGCCTCCCTGTCCATCACTAACTCCTGGAGTTCACCCAAACTCACATCTATTGAGTTGGCGATGCCATCCAACCATCTCATCCTCTGTCGTCCCCTTTTCCCCCTGCCCTCAATCTTTCCCAGCATCAGGGTCTTTTCAAATGAGTCAGCTCTTCGCATCAGGTGGCCAAAGTATTGGAGTTTCAGCTTCAACATCAGTCCTTCCAATGAACACCCACGACTGATCTCCTTCAGAATGGACCGGTTGGATCTCCTTGCAGTCCAAGGGACTCTCAAGAGTCTTCTCCAACACCACAGTTCAAAAGCATCAATTCTTCGGCGCTCAGCTTTCTTCACAGTCCAACTCTCACATCCATACATGACTACTGGAAAATCCATAGCCTTGACTAGACGGACCTTTGTTGACAAAGAAATGTCTCTGCTTTTGAATATGCTATCTAGGTTGGTCATAACTTTCCTTCCAAGGAGTAAGCGTCTTTTAATTTCATGGCTGCAGTCACCATCTGCAGTGGTTTTGGAGCCCAGAAAAATAAAGTCAGCCACTGTTTCCACTGTTTCCTCATCTATTTGCCATGAAGTGATGGGACCAGATGCCATGATCTTCGTTTTCTGAATGTTGAGCTTTAAGCCAACTTTTTCTCTCTCCTCTTTCACCTTCATCAAGGAGCTCTTTAGTTCCTCTTCACTTTCTGCCATAAGGGTGGTGTCATCTGCATATCCGAGGTTATTGATATTTCTCCCGGCAATCTTGATTCCAGCTTGTGCTTCATCCAGCCCAGCGTTTCTCAGGATGTACTCTGCATATAAGTTAAATAAGCAGGGTGACAATATACAGCCTTGACGTACTCCTTTTCCTGTTTGGAACCAGTCTGTTGTTCCATGTCCAGTTCTAACTGTTGCTTCCTGACCTGCATACACAGGAAGGGATCAAAGAAACTACCACTAGGATGAGGTGAACTGGCCCTTTCAACATGACGCTGCCAGTGCAGAGGTTGAAGGAAGACAATGAGAAACCACCTGCAAAAGGCAGTCAATGGGCTCAGGATTTGGGGGGGTGGGGGACAGCAGACAGTTGAGTGACTATTCTAAGGTTGTTTAACATTTGCATTTTTCTCATTGTAAATCCCTGTTATCCTCAGGCTTTCAGTAAAATATTTTAAATGATATGTTGTTGATCAGCCACTAAGTGGTGCCTGACTCTTTCCAACCCCATAGACTGCAGCATGCCAGGCTCCCATGCCCTTCACTATCTCCAGGAATTTGCTCAAACTTGTGGCCATTGAGTTGGTGATGCTATCTAACTATCTCATTCTCTGCTGCCCCCTTCTCCTACCCTCAATCTTTCCCAGCATCAGGGTCTTTTCCAATGGGTTGGCTCTTCGCATCAGGTGGCCAAATTATTGGAGCTTCAGCTTCAGCATCAGTCCTTCCAATGAATATTCAGAGTTTATTTCCTTTAGAATTGACTGGTTGGATCCCCTTGCAATCCAAGTGACTCTCAAGAGTCTTCTCCGACACCATAGATGGAAAGAATCAATTCTTAAGCACTCAGCCTTCTTTATGGTCCAACTCACATGACTACTGGAAAAACCATAGCTTTGACTATATAGACCTTTGTCTGCAAAGTGATGTCTCTGCTCTTCAATACAGCATCTAGGTTTTTCATGGCTGCAGTCACCATCCACAGTGATTTTGGATCCCCTCAAAATAAAATCTGTCACTGCTTCCACTTTAAATGTCATCATCTGGCCTTAATTACATAATTTACATTTTTAGAAATTACAGGAGGGGTACTGTCTACACTTAAAATGAAGTAATTCAAGGAAAATGAAAAACTCAATGCTGGGTGTCTTCTGACTGCCCCTCCAGATTTCATCTCCATCCTCCTCTACCCTCTGTGCCCTGTGAGACTGAGCTGCATAGACTGTATATATGGGCTTTCTTACTCCCAGGCTTCTGGTTGGGTTTTCCAAGGAGGAGATCAGAGACAGGGGAAGATGAATCTGAGATTAGAGCATTTGTTTCCCAAGTTGTCTCATCATGGGGTTCAGATGTACTGGCTACATCACTTGACCAAAGATCCCAGCTTCTGACAAAATCTCCATTTGGCACATTTGGATCCATCACATCTGGTAACCACTCTCTTCCTTTGCCTCTTCCCTATAACAGTTCTAAGGAACTCAGGATATAGTGCTGGGGTACTATACCCTACTGACCCTTTTTTTAAGTTGACCCTGTATTAAACTCTCTTCAAATCACCAAAATGAGTGTAAATCTGTTTCCTGTTAGGACCCTGACTGTCACAATCACTTTGTTGCTGTTGTTTTATTGTTGATGCTAACCAATCACCAATCCATCCTAAAGGAGACCAGTCCTGGGTGTTCATTGGAAGGACTGATGCTGAGGCTGAAACTCCAATACTTCGGCCACCTCATGCAAAGAATTGACTCATTGGAAAAGACCCTGATGCTGGGAGGGATTGGGGGCAGAAGAAGAAGGGGACGACAGAGGATGAGATGGCTGGATGGCATCACTGACTCGATGGACGTGAGTCTGAGTGAACTCTGGGAGTTGGTGATAAACAGGGAGGCCTGGCCTGCTGTGATTCATGGGGTCGCAAAGAGTCGGACATGACTGAGCAACTGAACTGAACCAATCACATTTAGGAATAAATTCCATAGATAAAAACACACAGATTTTGAGTCCACTTCAGTAAACACAGACAGTGTAACCAACACTCCAGTGAAGATAAACTTCCATCACTCAAAAAGTACCCTCATGTTCCTATCAGGGCTACCTCCTCTGACTCTAAAGAGGCAATCACTGGATGAAACCACTTTTCAAAAAATGGAAAGAGAAAGAACAAATTTTGCCAGATTAAAATAGATACGTAACAATAGAAAGGATTCATATCTGAAGAGTAAGTATTCTTCAGTTCAGTTCAGTCACTCAGTTGTGTCCAACTCTTTGCGACCCCATGAATCGTGGCAGGTCAGGCCTCCCTGTCCATCACCAACTCCCGGAATTCACCCAAACTCACGTCCATCGAGTCAGTGATGCCATCCAGCCACCTCATCCTCTGTCGTCCCCTTCTCCTCCTGCCCCCAATCCCTCCCAGCATCAGGGTCTTTTCCAATGAGTCAACTCTTTGCATGAGGTGGCTAAAGTATTGGAGTTTCAGCCTCAGCATCAGTCCTTCCAATGAACACCCAGGACTGATCTCCTTTAGGATGGACTGGTTGGATTTCCTTGCAGTCCAAGGGACTCTCAAGAGTCTTCTCCAACACCACAGTTCAAAAGCATCAATTCTTCGGTGCTCAGCTTTCTTCACAGTCCAACTCTCACATCCATACATGACTACTGGAAAAACCATAGCCTTGGCTAGATGGACCTTTGTTGGCAAAGTAATATCTCTGCTTTTTAGTATTCTTCAGATGGGACCACAAAAACTAGAGAAGAGAAGCTGATGATTTGACCTTCTAAGATCATCTGGAACACAAGGCTCAGACTTCTCTCTACTTGGGCTTAACAGGTTAGGGTAAACTCAAAGGCTGAAAAACTTTAGGTTACTTGACTGATACACGGAACATATGTTGTTTATCACAGAACTCTGTGATTATGCAGACAGACAGACGACTGAATTAGAGAAAGAAGCCTACTATAAAGTGTGCATCTATAATAATTAGTGATCTATATGCTGGTCTGGCCTGGGGCCTCTAACCAGTGAAGGCTCCTAATCATGAAAGGGCCCTGGAAGGTCAACTCAAATATATATACTTTCATGGGGATTTCAAAAAGAAGTCTTCTGATCAATTCAGATATCAGAAAGATACACAGACTTTAAGGCAGCAGAACCTATGACGACTAAACAGAAGCCATGGGATAGGTAGTAGAGAAAGAGATTATATGGAAGAAAGGCAGAATTATTGGGCTGGCCAATAAGTTCATTCGGGCTCATCTATGAGATGTTATGAAAAACCCAAATGAACTTTTTTGGCCAACCCAATAGAAAATGGCTCAGTACCACAATGGTCAAGAACTAGGCTAAGAACATCAGACGCCTATTTCTAAGAAAATGAAATTCAGAAATCACTGCAGAATCACCCCAGCTATTGTTGTATTATTAGAATTACTGCCACTAATTTGTCCAGAACAACACTTCCATTCTCTGTGAGGCCTAGGGAGGTGGAGAGACTTTTTTTTTCTTATCATTACAATAAACTCCCAGTAATTTATGAAACTTGATTTATCTGTATTCCATACCAACTGAAAGAGCCTAGAAAACTATAAGCAAGGTTTATAACACAGAGAGATCATAAGACAGAGGCCAGGAGTCATCAACTCTGTGTGCAAGGAACTGGGTTTATTTCCCTAAGGTCTTCAAATAAGTCTGGGTAGGGAGGAAACTCCAATGAAAAGATTGCTGGATATTGGTTAGTCATGGTTTCTAGCCATGACTCCCTCCCAAATAAGAACGCTTGGGAGCCTTGGAAGCTGTTCCAGGAGGTACACAGTTAGGGCCAGGATCTATGCCTAAGATTGGAGTGTGGGTAGTCATATCAGTAATTTAAAAAGGGAAACATACTGAATTTTGAAGAGAGAAGGTGATACAGGTCAGAAACACAATTTGAAAGGCAGACAAATTATCTTAAGCACTTAAAAGAAGTCATTCATTCAATAAACACAGTTGACCCTTGAATAACACAGGTTTGAACAATGCAGGTCTACTTACATGCAAACTTTTTCAATAAATATACAGTCAGCCATCATATCTGTGGAGGCAGAATCCATGGATATGGGGAACAACTGTGGGACTTTTGCACCCACGGGTTTTGGTATCCTTGGTGAGTCTGAATCCAATCCCCCAAGAATACTGAGAGACAACTGTACTGACAAATACTGTATTGTGTTTGTCAAACCAAAAAAAAGAGAAGAGGGGCACATGGTTCCTGCTCTTGGGGAGCTCACAAGGTAATCTGACAATTCTGCACTGATTTTACTATTAGTAATGATTGCAGTAATAGATAACCTGTGTGTATGTGTCTATGTGTGAATTAGATAATCTATTAAACTTCCATGGCATGTAAGTACTTACTGCATGCTTTCATGCTAAGTCACTTCAGTTGTGCCCAACTCTTTTCAATCCCATAAACTGAAACCCACCAGGCTCCTCTCTCCATGGGCTTCTCCACACAAGAATACTGGAGTGGGTTGCCATGCACTCCTCCAGGGGATCTTTCTGAACCAGGGATTGAAACTGTGTCTCTTATGTCTTCTGCTTTGACAGGCAAGTTCTTTACCACTAGTACCACTTGGGAAGCAAGTACTTAGTAAATAATTCAGTTCAGTTCAGTCACTCAGTCATGTCTGACTCTTTGCAACCCCATGGACTACAGCACACAAGGCATCCCTGTCCATCACCAACTCCCAGAGTTTACCCAAACTCATGTCCATTGAGCTAGTGATGCCATCCAACCATCTCATCCTCTGTCATCCCCTTCTCCTGCCCTCAATCTTTCCCAGCATCAGGATCTTTTCAAATGAGTCAGCTCTTTGCATGAGGTGGCCAAAGTATTGGAGTTTCAGCTTCAACATCAGTCCTTCCAAGGAACACCCAGGACTGATCTCCTTTAGGATGGACTGGTTGTATCTCCTTGCAGTCCAAGGGACTCTCAAGAGTCTTCTCCAACACCACAGTTCAAAAGCATCAATTCTTCGGCGCTCAGCTTTCTTCACAGTCCAACTCTCACATCCATACATGACTACTGGAAAAACCATAGCTTTGACTAGATGGACCTTTGTTGGTAAATGGTAAAGACTATTCATATAGTTACTATTTTATTATAGGACCATTTGGGGTTTTGCTGTTCCTCTGTCCCTGTCACCTTGAGAGAATGCCCCTGTGATAAACATCACTGGCTGCCTGCACAGTAGCCATCCCTTTCTCCCTTCTGAGCTAACAGAAGCCTGATTTTGTCTGGGACAGCAATATATTAAGACATCTTCCAAAGCAAAGCCCTCATAGCCATTATTCTCTTTGCAACTTTTCCATTTCCCAAGATCCTCTGCTGCTAGGAGTTACCATGTGACCCAAATCTGGTCAATGAGATATCAGGGCATGTCTATCAGGGGAAATTGAGAGACTTGAGAGAATAATATTTGCTCTTTTCCCTTCCAGATATTAGGGTTTGATATCAGAGGCTACCATAGGACATGAGTTAGTGCCTGAACAAAAACAAATAGACATTTTATGATTCTGAGATGACAAACACAAAGAAGGGAATTCAGCATGCTAAGGCAGACCCATGAGGCAAATTCGTTACCAAGTCCAAGCTTGCGCTGCTCACTGAATGACAGGCCAATGAATTGGAGATGAAGTGTTGAGGCAAGGAATATAACTTTATTCAAAAAGTCAGCTGATGGAGAAGATGGCAGACTAATACCTCAAAATAACCATCTTGTCTGTGTCTGGATGTCAGGTTCTTGTATAGAGCAGAGTGGTGGAGGAGATGAAGAATCAAAGTAAAAAGTCCATTAATCTTGTAAATATCTCTGGAATGGCAAGCCTTGGGGAAGGAATGTGTTAATTTCTTCCTTCCTATAGCCGTCCACAGGCGGACAGGGTCCATAAAAAAAGGCACTTCGGTTTAGGCACTGCAGAGGGGCAGGGTTCCCCAAGGCACATTATGTATAAACAGTATCCTTTTAGTAAATAATAGCAATGGGAAGCAAAGGTTAAAGTAAAATAGATCTAACATGGAGTCATTTCTTTCCTATAACAAAACGCTGGACAGATCTGGACCCCTGATGACATTTTTAGTTCTCTGAACAACCATCTACCTCCAGTATCCTTGTTAAGTAAAAAAATAAACAAACAAACAAAAAAATACCTTCACATTGAAGCCTTCTTTAATAAGTTCTTCTGTCATTATAGCTGATAACAAATTTGTGTGATTTTCAACAGACAGTATCCCTGCATTGTATCTTTCATCTAGAGCTGCACTATTCAATCCAGCAGGCATAAGACAGATATGGCCACTGAGCATTTGAAATAAACTTAGCCCAAACTGAGATGTTCTAAAACTATAAAACATAAGCCTAGTTTCAAAGACTTAATTTTAAAAAGTTCTAAAATACTTTGCTAATAATTTGATATTAACAAAATATTTTGGATGTACTGAATACCTGTTTCTTTTTGCTTTTTTAATGCAGCTACTAAAAACGTTAACAGCATGTATGTGGCTCATTATATTTCTATCAGACAACACTGCCTAGTATAAACACAGGGCCACAAGAGTATTTAGCTATATTGGGAAAGTAGAAATAGAGGAAGAAACAGATTTTAGGACACAATAGTGTGACTTGCTCTATGAGATGAGACCAGTGAAGCTTCTTTGTATTTTCTGTATTTCTGTATTGACTTTTATTTCTATGCATTGGGAGAAACAATAAAGTCAGAACTTGTACTTCATAATGCATATAACTGATTTGTCTCACTTTGGCTCTTTCTGGTAATGTTTGGCACTTTCTGGTAAAGTTTGGCACTTTACCAACATTTTCAATAATTTTCCTCTCAGTAGTTAAAAGGACATATGACCACACTTCTTTGTAAATTCTCCATCTTGACACTACATTAAGTCACAGATCAGAGCTACACCAAATGAGAAAATGGAGATTCTACCCATGTCTGCCTCCCTCACTCTCCTCCTTGTTCTCCTGACGCTCTCTGCATTCCTGGAGACCTGCAATGTCCTACCCTGGGCTTGACTCCACATCAAGTTCCAAGTTTATTTCATCAGAATGTTATCTCTTTACTGCAGCTGATTTCAGTTAAGTATACAAAAAAGATAATCAATCTGAAGTTGCTTTAAGGTATTAACTCCCCCTCAGGCATGTTTGGACTTTGCATTTTTAAAACAGATTTCCAGCTAACCCAAATGATTTGCTCATTGTTCATTTCAGAGCTAAAGCAGATCCAGGCAGTAGGGTGGAAATGTTTTGACACAGAAGGTCACTTCCATCAGCTGAAAGGAGCCTAGGTAAGCTTTTATCTACTGGGCCTATGCATGATGAGGTTTCTGCTAATTGAGCATGTTCGTGCCCAGTTGTGTCCACTCTTTGTGATCCCATGGACTGCAGCTCACTGGGCTCCTCTGTCCATGGGATTTTTCAGGAAAGAGTACTGGGGTGGGCAGCCATTTCCTTCTCCAGGGGATCTTCCTGACCCAGGGATCAAACCCACGTGTCCTGTGTTTCCTGCATTGGCAGGTGGATTCTTTACCACTTGAGTCACATGGAAAGCCTATGAAGATGAATGCAGACACTAATTACCCTCTGTCTTAGTCCACTCTAGGTGCTTCAACAACAATACTACAGACTGGTAGTACAGCTTATAAACAACACAGATTTCTTACAGTTCTGGAGGCTAGGAAGTCCAAGGTGCCAGCAGATTCAGTAACTAGTGGGTGCCTGTTCTCTGGTTCATAGACAGCCATCTTTTTATCATGCCCTCACATGGCAGAAGGGCAAGGGAGCTCCCTGAAGTCACTTTTACAAGGGCACTAATCCCATTCAGATCAAATTGCCAACATCTGCTGGATCATTGAAAAAGCAAGAAAGTTCCAGAAAAATATCTATGTCTGCTTTATTGACTACGCCAAAGCCTTTGACTGTGTGGATCGCAATAAACTGTGGAAAATTCTGAAAGAGATGGGAATACCAGACCACCTGACTTGCCTCTTGAGAAATCTGTATGCAAGTCAGGAAGCAACAGTTAGAACTGGACATGGAACAACAGACTGGTTCCAAACAGGAAAAGGAGTACGTCAAGGCTGTATATTGTCACCCTGCTTATTTAACTTACATGCAGAGGACATCATGAGAAACGCTGGGCTGGAAGAAGCACAAGCTGGAATCAAGATTGCTGGGAGAAATATCAATAACCTCGGATATGCAGATGACACCACCCTGATGGCAGAAAGTGAAGAAGAACTAAAGAGCCTCTTGATGAAGGTGAAAGAGGAGAGTGAAAAAGTTGGCTTAAAGCTCAGCATTCAGAAAATGAAGATCATGGCATCTGGTCCCATCACTTCATGGCAAACAGATGGGGAAACAGTGGCTGACTTTATTTTTCTGGGCTCCAAAACCACTGCAGGTGGTGACTGCAGCCATGAAATTAAAAGACATTTACTCCTTGGAAGGAAAGTTATGACCAACCTGCTGCTGCTGCTAAGTCACTTCAGTCGTGTCCGACTCTGTGCAGCCCCATAGACGGCAGCCCACCAGGCTCCCCAGTCCGTGGGATTCTCCAGGCAAGAACACTGGAGTGGGTTGCCATTTCCTTCTCCAATGTATGAAGGTAAAAAGTGAAAGTGAAGTCGCTCGGTCGTGTCCAACTCTTAGTGACCCCATGGACTGCAGCCCACCAAGCTCCTCCATCCATGGGATTTTCCAGGCAAAAGTACTGGAGTGGGGTGCCATTGCTTTCTCCATGACCAACCCAGACAGCATATTAAAAAACAGAGACATTACTTTGTCAACAAAGGTCCATCTAGTCAAGGTTATGGTTTTTCCAGTAGTCATGTATGGATGTAAGAGTTGAACTATAAAGATAGCTGAGCACAGAAGAATTGATGCTTTTGAACTGTGGTGTTGGAGAAGACTCTTGAGAGTCCCTTGGACTGCAAGGAGATCCAACCAGTCCATCCTAAAGGAGATCAGTCCTGGGTGTTCACTGGAAGGACTGATGTTGAAGCTGAAACTCCAATACTTTGGCCACCTGATGCGAAGAGCTGACTCATTTGAAAAGACCCTGATGCTGGGAGGGACTGAGGGCAGGAGGAAAGGGGACAACAGAGGATGAGATGGTTGGCTGGCACTACTGACTCAATGGACATGGGTTTGGGTGGACATGGATTTTGGTGATGGACAGGGAAGCCTGGCATACTGCGGTTCATGGTGTTGCAAAGAGTCGGACACGACTGAGCAATTGAACTGAACTGAATCCCATTCATGAAGGCTTCATCCTTATGACCTAATCCCATACCAAAGGCCCCATCTCTAGATAGTATCACACTGGGGATGAAATTTCAACATATGAATTTGTTGGGACAAGAACTTTAGTCCACAGCACCTTCCCAAGACACAAGCTTATTTGACAAAAGAGTAAGTTCTGGCCCTTTTTATACCATTCAGATCAATTAACAGTCTCCAATCCTAACCAATACACACAGAAAAATAAGTTGCATAGATTTTCTAAAATGTAGGCTGAACTGAGAAAGCAGCTGAAAACTAGGTTTCAGCTTGGAATCTGAAAAACATCAAATCTAGTATCTTCCTAAGTAGGACCAGGAGGCATCAAATGGGAGTGAAATTCTTCCAAAGGACTAGAGAGATACAGATAATGTTCAGTTTTAGATCTTGTACTGTTCCTATCAACAACATGAAATCCAGTTGACTATTTCAGCAGCATATACAATTCAGCTAATCAGAAAAATATGCAAGCCACTGAGCAGCTGTCTTCTAGACACACTTTAATATATGGATCTGGAAATCGTCCCAAATTCTGGGGCAAAACCAAATCAATCAAAAAGCCATTAGGGTTATCTTACTATATGTCAACAAGGCAGTGCTATTTTCAAAAGTAACATCTTTTGGATCCAAAAGGAGGTCTCCGGAGTTTCCCTTTATTGCAAGAGAAAAGCCATTTTTCTTGACTCCCCTCTGTTTCACTAATCCCATGGTCTTGAAAAAATCATTTCACTCTTCCAAAAGACCAAATACATCCAAAGTCTCATTTAACTCTAATATTTGATGATTTGATTTTCCTGATTAGTTTTTTAACTTGTACTAATAGCTATTCATTTAAATTTGGGTAGCTCAGATGGTAAAGAATCTGCCTGCAATACAGGAGACCCAGGTTTGATTCCCTGGGTTGGGAAGATTCTGTGGAGAAGGAAATGGCAACCCACTCTGGTATTCTTGCCTGGAGAATTCCATGGACAGAGGAGCCTGGTAGGCTACAATCCATGGGGTCACAAAGAGTTGGACACGACTGAGTGACTAACACTTTTCAACAGCTATTCATTTAAATTTGGGGAGGAATTAAGAAAAGGTGAGTTAACATTTGTATGCCTAACCTATGAAAGATCCAGAAAGATCTATACCAAAATGTTTAAAGTGTTTTCATCTAGTTTCTGGGATTGAGGATGGATTTTTCTCCTTTACACATGTGAAGAAGTCCTTACTTAAGGATGGGATAATGAAAGGGATTTGTATCTGTCTAGTAAAGAATTTGACCTTGCTCAAAGAAAACATCAACCTAAGCCCTCAGCTTATGGGAGGAAATCTCTGGGCCCTCCAGCTAGGAGTGTCTTTGTTTGGGATCCTTGGGTCATATTGAACAGTCTAATAATGTGATTTAGGGGAGGGCCGGTCACCCCATACAGTCTGGAGGAAAAGAGAGGAGCTGACAAAAACTAAATGTGATTTAGGATTGAAGACTTCAGGTTATGCAGGATCAGTCACCTGGAGACTGAGATCAACCATGTGGGCAGCAATGAATCATACCTATGTAATAAAATCCCCATTAAAAAAACTGGATATTGAGGCTGAGGTGTGCTTTTCTGGTTGGCAACACTTTGGGCATATTGCCACACACTGATGCCAGCAGAATGATGTGATGTCCTCTTCCTGACTCCACAGGGCAAGGACAACAAAAGCTCTGTCTGTGGTACTTCTCCTGGACTCTGCCATAGGAAAGCTTCTTTCCTTTACCAATTTTAATCTATATCCTTTCCCTGTAATAATTCATAACCATGAGTATAAAAACTCTGAGTGAGTTCTGTGAGTCCTTCTTGCTGCTGCTGCTGCTAAGTCACTTCAGTCATGTCCGACTCTGTGCGACCCCATAGACGGCAGCCCACCAGGCTCCCCCATCCCTGGGATTCTCCAGACAAGAACACTGGAGTGGGTTGCCATTTCCTTCTCCAATAATTCCCTTCTTGGGAATTATCAAACCAGAGGATAGCTTTGGGACCATCTAAACTTGGAGTTGCTACCAGATATAAAGACTATGCTCTCTATTTTGCTGTTAACCTAAATTCTATGCAATATTACAGTGATGAAAAAAAAAATTTAATATTCTTCCTAAAAATCCAGTAGCCTTTGACCATTTCCCACAAATCATGTTGTTCCCTCCCAACATGCTCTGTATTTACTCTTCTTCTTTCTCTTCTCTTTATCACTCTCCCATGTCTCTCCTCTACTCTTCTCTTCCAAAGAAGTTCCTATTTTTAATGAAAGCCACCTTTCCTATTTCTCTTTATTTTTGAATCTTACTTTTCCATCTTGGAGTTTTACTTTCCTATTAACAGCTACCTTTGTTTATTCTAATTGTTTATGTGTATATTCAAAATTTCCTACCTACCTCTATATATATATATATATATATATATATATAGTAATATTGCATAGAATTTAGGCCAACAGCAAAATAGAGAACATAGTCTTTAGTAAAAATAATCTCCTCCAAACCAAACCCACATATTTTTCCAATCTTGACACATATTCACACACAAAAATATAACTCTCCAGCAATAACAATTGATTGAAAACAATTTATATATGATAGCTTTTAAAATTCTCTTTTACAATTTTCAACACACCAATATAGTTTACATTCCAACTTCTAATCCCCCCAAATTTTTTCTCTTCTCTCAGAATTTGCTTGAAACTTGTCCTAAGCTCTTTGGTCTTTCTACCTCTTCCTCTCTTCTTTTCATCTACTGTCTTCTTTTCTACCAGTTATTCTCTGCTGCTGCTACTGCTGCTAAGTCACTTCAGTCATGTCCGACTCTGTGCAACCCCATGGACTGCAGCCCACCAGGCTCCTCTGTCTGTGGGATTTTCCAGGCAAGAGTACTGGAGTGGGGTGCCATTGCCTTCTCCGAGTTATTCTCTAACCTTTTCTAAATAAATCCTGATATCCTATTTACATTTTCCTCTTCTTCTCACAATATGCCTCCAGTATATCTTATAAATGAGGACCAAAATCATTTACATCCACACTGTTTACTGACCATAGTAAGATAACTTTACTATTTCAATGTGTTTCTCAATATAACTTTATTATTCCAAGAAACCTGCCCCTGCCCAAATGAAAGTTACAAATGACTTTCTGAAAGGACAATCCAGTGACTTTCTGAAAGGATGATAGATTTTTCAATAGAAACTATTAAAGGAGAGTATACACATGAAAACTCTTGGAATCCATCTTCAAAATTCCCACCTTGTTATAGTCACAAATCCTAGACTATTATATCTAATCCTAACCAAACCCCTGCACTGGAAGTCCCACGTTCATCTAGGTAGGTCTTTAAAATCTCAAAAAATATCCTGATTTTGCCCTACCATTTTTATTAAGGTTTTATTAAAGACTATATATGTTCTCCCTTACCATGGTAAGAACAAACTCAGCTTTGTGCTATCAAAGGTAGTTTTGGTGACATTTTTGGGAGCCAGGAGTATTCAACATAAGGACCAGGAGTAAAGATAAAGTAGTAAACTATGGTTTTACTTTGGGACTGAATGTTTTTACATGGGACTTTGGTGGAGGGGGCACTAGGGAAAGGTGTTGCAGGATGGTAGGGAGGAGAAAAAAATGTACAGTTGAATGCTACTTTAAAATTATAAGAGACTGTCACAACCAATATTGCATTTGATCCTTATGATAATGCTTTGTGGTAGACAGGGCATATATTATGGACCTTATTTTAAAGATGGACACACTAGACTTACAGAGGTTAAGTGTGTTTAAGATTTGGGACACATAACATGAAACAGCTAGAGGAAAATTTTAAAGCAGAGGTCAGCATACTGTATTCTGTAGGCCAAACCTGGCCCCATGGCCTGTTTATATAAGGAAAATTGTGTTGGAACACAGCCATGTCCATTTCTTTGCATAATTGTCTATGACTGCCTCAGTGCTACAACAGCATGGGCGAATGATTCTGACAGAGACCATATGGCCTGCCAAGCCTAAAATATTTACTATCTGGCCCTTCACAGAAAAGGTTTACCAGCCTCTATTCTAAAACAACATGTCACAAAGTTAATTCCCAAATAAATGAGATAAAATGATTAAACACTAAAGGTTTGAAGAAATCAACCAGATAATTCATCATCGGGCAAAGGGACAGTTGATGATATGAAGTGATAAACTGCCAGTTTCTAAGGTTTCTACGGGCTTCCCAGTGGCTCAGTGGTAAAGAATCTGCTGGCAATGCAGGAGACCCTGGTTTGATCCCGGGGTTAGGAAGATCCCCTGGAGGAGGAAATAGCAACACAACTCCAGTATTCTTGCCTGAGAAATTCTATGGACAGAGGAACCTGGTGAGCTACAATCCATGGGGTCACAAAGAATCGGACACGACATAACAATAAAATACATACACACACAAGGTTTCTACACCATAGGAAAGAATCCTCCTGTGTAGTTCTCACCCCAGGAAAAAAAGTATGTTGATATGAATTGAAATTGTGCTGGAAAAGAATGATTGACTGGCCAGCACTGCAGGCATCCATGCAACAGAAACTAGGAACACAAATAGATACAGTAATAAAAATATTGTTTATGAAATTCAAACTTTAGAGACTTTGAGCATCAGAAAATATTAGGAGACTGTCCTCTAATCGCTGAATCAGCAAGAGCTGAGAAAGGAAACCAGTCTGACATGAGCAGGCATGAATTATCAGGAAATACAACAATAGCTTAGTGGGTAATAGAGTCAGCTTTCTGGGAACTTACAAGGGTTATGTCTCCTTTTTTACTTTCCGTTTGTAACCTGAACTTCAGCCTCTGCACAGATCCCCCTGCTTCCAGGGTTGCAGCCCTATCATCTATTCTCCAAACAAAATGGTCCTTTTTCAACAGCACTTAGATCATGTTACTGCTTTGCTAGAAGCCCTCCAACAGCTTCACATTTCACCAGAGGAAGGTTTTCGTTGAAGCTAATAAAGCTGCAGATTCAGGAACCTCACTTGCACAGGGCCCTTTGGAGGAGGCCCTCATAGTGTATTCACATAGCCTTTTTTCTTTTTTATTTTGTAATTGTGAGGTATTTTAACCACAACTGTCTAATTTTGAATTTCCTTCTGTCACAATTCTCTGAGTCAAGTGGAGCTAGAATAGACACAGACACTTTGTGATCTAGTTAAGGCTTTCCTAGTGACTCAGATGGTAAACCCACTCCAGTGTTCTTGCCTGGAGAATCTTAGGGACAGGGGAGCCTGGTGGGCTGCCGTCTATGGGGTCGCAGAGAGTCGGACACAACTGAAGCGACTTAGCAGCAGCAGAAGCAGCAGCAGATGGTAAAGAATCTGCCTGCAAGGCAGGAGACCTGGGTTCTATTCCTGGTTGGGAAGATCCCCTGGAGAAGGGAATAGCTTTCCCTGGAGAAGGAAACGGCAACTCACTCCAGTATTCTTGCCTGGAGAATCCCATGGACGGAGGAGCCTGATGGGCTACAGTCCACAGGGTCGCAAAGAGTCAGACACGACTGAGCGATTTCACTTCACTTCACTTCACTTCACTTCATTTCACTTCAGTATTCTTGCCCACTTTTGCCTGGAGAGTTCAATGGACAGAGGAGCCTGGCAGGCTACAGTCCATGGGATTGCAAAGAGTCGAACACAACTGAGTGGTTAACACTAAGGAGAACACAAAGGAGAAATTGAGTTAGAAAAGCATTTAGTTTGAATTGGTGGGATATTTTACAGAAGTTCAAGGTTACTGTAATGTAAAGCTTTCATTGATATAGGAATGGCTTCTAGGAATACATCTACTATCCTCAGTGTCAACTTACACTGTGACATTAAAGCTCAGGCCTAGGAATCGTAAGATAGGAACCTGTCTTCATCACACAAGAAATATGTGGCTGGTGAAGGAGAAAAGGAACTTGAAACACAGAGCCAGCAGCTAGTCTGTGGAAAATTCTTACAAATCTTACAGCAGTTCATGTGAAAAAAGAAATCTGAAAAAACCTTTCCCAAATTTAACAACCATTCTAGAAATGTACACAGCATTACCCATAATGTGTTATGAAAACAAATTTTTCTACACTACAAATAAAAAATTTTGACCAAATAAGATAAAGGAAAGATTCAATTATCTTCCTATTCTTCCTCTAGAAAATGCTATTACAAAAAAATATGTAAAGAGGTAATCAAAGAGGTTTTAGCCAGAAATAATGAAGGGAAATTATGTAAGACAGAGGGATGTCATAGTTAATTAGTAAAATTTTTATGGGTTTGTTTTGTTTAATTTTGTGTCATGTGTGGTATAGGGGAGGGGAAAAAAAACCTTTTTCCTTCACCCTCCCAGGTTCTGCATCTGAGGCCCTGGGGAATAAACTGACAAAAGACAGATTAACAGGGGAAAATAAGAAGAGTTTATTAACAAAAGTAATGCGCAGACACACAGAAGAAACTAAGTAATGAGTAACTCAAAGGGGTAGTTAGAATGTGGGGCTTATATACTATCTTACTAAAGAATAATAAATTCGTATAGAAATGGCAAGACAAAAGAAAAGGGATTTGGCATTTAGGGACAGCAAACAGGGAAGGTAAATACACGGGGGAAATGAATAGAAGATAAGGGTCGTTTTAGTGGTTTGTTATAAAGATTCCTCCCTATCTCTGGGCTGATAAGCGTCTCGAATGATTAAGAGTCCTTTTGCCCTTCCTGGTGTGATATGATAGTGAGGAAGACAGATCTTTTTTCTTTTTTTGGCTGCATCACATACCACAGGTGATCTTAGTTCCTCCACCTGCAGTGTAAGGGAGGCATCTTAACCACTGGACTGCCACGGAAGTCCTGACAAGAGCTTTTTTGCATCTGCTGTTCCTTACTGTCTTCAGCTTACAACAACAAACCTTATGCCAAAGCAGTATATTTGGAGGGTGGCATATTTTAAAAACTGATGATTTCTTGTAGGTTTTTTTTTTTCATTCCAAGTAAGTATTCAGGTTTGTGCCTAATTTTGTATTCATTTATATTTACCAGGCCTTAGGGACTAAAATTCCAAATAGCACAACTCCTGGATACACCCTTAAATCTCAAAGCTAAATACAATGCCCTCATAATTAGCCTGGCAAGGCTTGCATGACAGGCCTGCTCTCCTCTCCAACATTCCCCACTACTCGCGTCCCACTCAAACCGATGTCTCCAGGCTGTTTCTGAGTCAGATGCAGAACATTCCCACCACAGGACTTCTGCACTCACGGTTTCCTCTGTCTAAAATGCTCTTCCCCCAGATATCACTATGACATTCTCTTACTTTCCTAAGATCTGTGTTAAAGCATTGCCTTAACAGAACAGACTTCCCTGATTACCTTTGTAAAATAGCACTGCCCTCCAGCACCCATCATTTTCTATCATCTTTCCTTGCCTTATTTTCCTCCTTAACAATTAGCACCATTTAAAGCTCTAAACTGGAGAGGGAAATGACAAACCACTCTAGTATCCTTGCCTGGGGAATCTCATGTACAGAGGAGCCTGGTGGGTTGCAGTCCGTGGGGTCACAAAGAGTCAGACATGACTGAGCAACTCAACAATGACAAAAACTCTAAATAGGCGGGGATATTTTTTAATCAATTTCCCCAAGTGGAGTGTAAGCCTCAAGGAGGCAGAGACTCCTGTTCTTTGTTGTATCTCCAGCACCTAGAGAAATTTATGGCTCATAGTTGGGTCTTTCAAATTATTTGTTAAATGAACAAAAGAATAAATGAGTGAGTAGAATTGTGAATACCTGAATTTAAAAGGATTAGTAAGTGTAAGACTAAGTTATGTGCGCATGTGCATGCTAAGTCGCTTCAGCTGCATCCTACTCTTTGCGACCCTATGGACTATAGCCTGCCAGGCTCCTCTGTCCATGGGATTCTCCAGCTAAGAATATTGGAGTGGGTTGCCATTCCCTTCTCCAGGGGATCTTCCCGACTCAGGGATCAAACCCAGGTCTCCTGCATTGCAGGTAGATTCTTTACCGTCTGAGCCACCACGGAAGCCCACATAGTTGCAAATAAAAGGCCAAAGTAAAAAACTTTTTCAAGTGTTACTAAGGACAAATAATTAAACTGCATGGACAGAGTTATGACTCTTTCTGAGAAGGTAAACCAGGCAAGCAATATTTTTTCCAAATAGCACCTGTTGGAGGCCCACTCCTACTGATTAATAACATTCCTTTCACAGTATCTTATACAAACTGTCTTTTCAAAATGTTTTTAAAACTGTGACTTATTTCTCATAAAATTAAACATAAGACCTCACATCCTACAAGCTGGAAGAAGTTCAGAGATTACTGGGCCTGGTGGTTCCCAAGCCAGCTGTGTATTAGGATGACCTTGGGAGTATGTTTTAAAAGAGAGAGAGAGATTTCCAAGCCCAAAAGCTAGTATATCAATCTGGCTGCGGAGGGTGCTGAGCTACATTTTTTTAAAACAGGCTCTCCTCCAACTGTTATCCAGACTTCTTGACTCAGTATTTGGAAACTACTGAATTTGTTTGCTCCTCTTGTTTACTGTATCTCACCAAGTGTATGTAAACCTTGAATAGGAAATACAAAAAAAAAAAAAATTGAAAGTGTGGTTCTCAATCTGACTAAACAAGCAGAGTCACCTGGAAAGCTTTCATCCCATGGGCTAGGCTCTCCCCAAGGCTTACTGTATCCAGATCTCTGGGTGGGAACTATGGTGTTGCTGTTTTAAAAGCTTCACAGTGAGTCTAATGCGTAGCCAGGGATGAGGAGCCCTAATCTAGAAGAAAATAATTTCAAAAAACAGAGAAAGTATTCTTATTTTCTTCTTAGGCACTTTCTACTTCCTGAGTGCAAATCATACTGCCAAAAATCAACTTGGAAACATTCCATTCAACTGATGTTTTTATAGTTGAGGATCTTGAAGTCCAGAAACTTGCCCAAAGTCAAATCATTAGTTAGAAGCTGATTTAGACCCTGAATCCAGGTATCTCTTTTGAAAGCTGGTGTCATTTTTACTACAACAAAATTTTCTGGTCCTCTGTACTACATTCTGTAAACAAGCCTACAATGACCTGATGAAATCTTATTCAATCTCCTAGTCTTACTAGGGCTTTATTTCTGCAGTAAATCACAGACAGGAACCAGTTACAGATCAGATTAAATGGCAGGCTAGCTAAGCAGCTCCAAGATATCAATCTCTAACAGTATTTTCCAAACTTGGCTGGTCAAAAAATTCATGTGAGGAAATTGTTAATAATACAACCTCCCAAGGCTCTACACTGATGAGTGTGACTCAGTAACTCAGCACAAGACATCAGAATATGTAAATTTAACAAGGGTTGCAGCTCATTCATATTCTCTGCAAGTTTGGAAAAGACTATGCTAAAATATTATAGGAATAAATGATATTTTTATCTCACCTAATTCTGATTATCTCATATGACTCTTTAAATGAGGAGTCAGAAAACTTTTTCCATAATGGGTCAGTTAGAAATAGTTTAGATTTTGCAAGCCATGTGGTCTTATTTGCAACTATTCAACTTGCTCTTATAATATGAATGCAGCCATAGATGATATAAATGAATGGGAGTGGCTACATTCCAATACAACTAATTACAAAAACATTGTTTTTGTTTTTCTCTCTGGTTCTTTTCTCTATATGATATGGGGAGCTGGATTTGACCCATACACTATAATTTGGTAACCTTCTGGATTAGATAACTACCAAAACGTAGGTTTATAATTGTATCATTTAGAATACTTGCCTACAAGACATAAAAACAAATAAAAACCAACAGTGACTAAAACAAACGAGGGTTTATCTCATATAACAAATTTAGACCCAAGTGTTTAGTAACATTAGTTTAGCAATTTAATAATATCTTTGAAGTGCCAGCATCTACCTCCAGAAACCTCTAGAAAACATCTCCTTATGTATCACTGGTAGATTTGGATTGCATACCTATATAAGGTCTTTGACTAAACTCACCATCTCTGAAACCAAGGGAATTCTACCTAAAACATATGTGTGTTGGGTGGAAAGAGAGGGTACAGAGACCTATTAACAAGGAATAAAGCTGGCTAAGTAGTGCTTTTGGTAGTCACTAATAGTGCTCACCACTGTCCACCCCTTTGGCAATCTAATTTCCACATACATATCCTTTTTCCAACACAAACAGTTCATAGAGGTGTATTCACATCCCTATAAGATATTCTTTAATCACTTTTTAATACCAATAGCTGAGATGGGCATTCAGGAGAAAGTTCTTTTCTAATGTTAGTAACCTCCACATGTTGGTACAAGTTCAGACACCTCAGGATTGCCTTGTAGGTTTAACAATTATATGCAGTTGTTGGTGGGGCTTGCTTTATCTTTAACAATAAAGTCTCTCTAAAAAACTTAGTAGATTCAGTCTGCTTACTTCTGGTCAATTCCTTGCCTTAGTAACCACAGCTAAATATTTTTGTCTAGATATAGACTTTGAGGCTAAGAACTCCCGTTTCCCTGCTGCTTGATCCTGTACGCTTTCAAATCTTCCTGCATTTAACACACCGAGTCAGTTCTTTGTGGTAAGAAGCTCCAGTTTTTTTAGTCTTAAAGGTGCCACTTTCTCACCTCTGTTTGTTTTAACTGTTTTAACTTGGAGTACAGAAGACACCATCTATAACCCTGCAAGGCTATAGATTATGGGACTCTGTTTAGTTAGATTGGCAATCATAGTCAGAGTACCTTTGTTTGCAAAGTCATTCTTTCTTTGCTCTCTGCTTCAAGATTAGCTATTTAGCTTAAGTTTGCCTCTCCTAATAGGACTTCCTTGCTAACAGAACCCCATCCAGTATCTGAACCCAATTCACCCTCTACCTTGTTCCTCATGTATCTCCAGGGAAACTGGAGAGATCCTTGCAGCATAGTTAGAAAAATCATAGATTAAAAACACACAACCATTTACAAGTAAATTACCTGAAATTAGACCCCATGTAATTTACTTATTTTGACTGGCAACTGGGTAGTATGAGGGACAGCTAGGAGGGTTTTGTCAATGTCATCTCAGGTCCAATACTCCTTATCGTTTGCCCAAGTGACATGGAAATAGAGTGACCAGCACTTAAGAAAATCAATCAATACATTGAGCATAAATTTAAGAAAATCTGCAGTAAAATACTAAAGTTATTTTTCTTTTTCAAAGCAAGTGAAGATAAATCTGAGAAGAAAAAAATAAGTCCAAATTTTCCCTGATGGCCACATTTATTTTTTTATGCTGTTGAATAATACATGTGTATTTATACATGTGTGTATATTTGCAAATTCTTTTTGGAAAGAGGTGAGAAACAGCATAGAAAAGGAGGGGTTCTGGTTCATGATGGTGACATAAAGGGTTCTGAATTCAACTCCTCCCACAAACACACCAGATCCACAGATATATACGGAACATGGTCCTATGGGGGCGTGGGGGAACCTGAAAGCTGGCTGAACAACTCCTACACGTCAGGCCACTCAGAGAAAGCCCACATTAAGAGGTTAGAAGAGGCTGAGACGTAACCCCACACTGGGAACAGCAACCTACATAGCGTGGGAACTCAAACCGGAGCTTCTCCCTGAGGATCAAGGGGTTGGATCAGCCAAAAAGGGCATTTTAAGACCTGCACCTGAGAGACATGCCTCCCAAATGCCTAGTGTTGAAAATCAACAGGGCTCTGCGCCCAGGAGACCCACGGCTATGGGGATCTGAGAATGGGCTCCTGCTTGGACTCACCTGTCCAGGGTCCAGCACGGAAGCAGCGGATCCAGGGCCACCCAGAAGGCGTAAAAGAAACTCATTTGCTTTGTGCTTGTCCTAGAGCTTCAGCCTGAGGGGCAGACAACAGATCTGACACACACCCTGGGGTCCTGCAGCTCACCCTCCAGTTCGGAGACACAGGCGCCATCTTTACGCTCTGCACGCCGCGCTCCATGCCAGGTTCTGTGGGGGAAGGGCGGGAGGAGCTTTTTCACGTGGCAGGTGCACCAATCTCTGCAGCTGCTGCCCAGAGAACAGCCCGCTGATCACCTGTGTCTGGAAGCTGAGGGGACCGAAGGGGCTGACGGGCTTATGCTTGGGTCTCACAGGACTGTATAGAGTTGCTCACTTTAAAAGCGGTTGCCTGAGGAGCCAGCTTCCAGTCAGCCCAAATCTAGAACCCTACTCCTTTGGGACATTTTCAGGTCTTGCTCCCCACCACCCCTCAACTCCGGGAGACCGTTAAAAGGAAAATAGGTTGCTTGGGCACTCACAAATGTTCCAAAGACAACAGAAAGCTGGGGCAGGGTTGAGCGATAAATTTCAATTCCTACGCAAAGCCACTCCTTCAAAACTGGGAAAGGTAAGTGACTTTTCTCTCCTGCATAGAAACCAATACAGAGAGTCAAGCAAAAATGAAGAAACAGGGAAGGAGAGAGGCAAGACAATGCAATGGCAAGATGGAAAAAGAAAAGCTATGTGTGATAGAACAGATCAAGGTCTAAGGGTCAAAATGGATAGATTCAGCCACTCAGTATCTATTTATTAAATAATAATTTTATTCTGGGCTTTCCTGGTGGCCTAGATGGTAATGAATCTGCCTACAATGCAGAAAAAAGATTCGACCCCTAAGTCAGGAAGATCTCCTGGAGAAGAGAATAGCAACCCACTCCAGTATTCTTGCGGGGAGAATCCCATGGACAAAAGAGCCTTGTGGGCTGTGGTCCAAAAGGTCGCAAAGAGTTGAACATGACGGAAGTGACTTAGCATACCGGCACACACCCTAATCTTGAGTTTACTACTAATCCCTTTAAATTCAGGTATCCATAATTCTACTTGTTGGGACCTCATGCCAGGTGCTAGGAGTACAAAGATGGAAGTGCTGCCCTGGTTGTGCCTACGAGATGATGGAGACAGGGCTGTGGTGTTGCAGAATTTCAGAAAATGCCCTCTCAAGGCATACAGTAAGGTGGTCTTGGGTGGGCACACTAGACTTGAAAAATGAAATAAGTCCTGTATGAGTCAAACTCTTGGAGCAAAAAGGCAGTTATTAAGACGGTCTAGATGAATTAGGGAAAGACTTATATAGAAGGTGATAGCTGAGCTAACTTCAGAAAATGAGTGGAGGATTGCCAGGCAGAGAAAGGAGAAGGGTCTGCCAAGCACTGGATAAGATAAACATGTGTCAGAAATATAACACTTTTCTGACACCTAAAATCTCTGTGTTCCATAGGATACCTATATTAAAAACAAACAACCTAGTGTGTAAGGAACTTTTAAAGTCACACAGTTCGTGAAAACTCATTTGAATCAAGACTTAAAATGTTCTGCTTTTTTCTTTCTGTAATAAGAACAACCAACTTGGGAGCCCTCTCTGAATTACCTGCCCCTCTCAACATACAGAAATATCAAATTCTGTATGAAAACACTAGACCTTTTCAGTCCCTCCATTGTACCCAACTTTTCTTCCCTTCTTAACAGTAAAAGGAAGGCAAAAGAAGTCACTAGGACAAGTCAACAATTCTGCAGCATTTGATGCAGGTTGTAGTGACTCTATGAGGTAAGAAACATTTAGATAATAATTAGCCTCTGACCCACTCAATGGTAGGACATGAAATGCAGAGCACTTGTTCTACAAAAAGGTCATCTGGTTTACAAGCAACCTCAGGATCCAGAATTTACTGTTCTGCCTTCCCTAATAGGAACACTGGACAGAAGAAAAGTCACCTCTTATTTTAACTGCTCAGCATGAAAAGTAATTTGCCTTAAGACCAAAACAACTGTAAAGACTCAATTTACATTTAAACCTAAGAAGAAAAAAACAAATGGAAGGCTCTAGATTCTGATGTTTTAACCCTTCTTAAGCTATTCAAACAACTGAAAAGGTTGTTTACAAGGTGCAGCATTTTCTTAACTCCCATGATTTATTATCTGGAACAGATGATAAATAAGCCAAATATGCTCAAAATATCCATTTTATCATTTAAGTCTCTTTAAATACATTTTAAGAAGTATATGGGATTTCCCATGAGAAAATATATCATTGTTGCTAAATCTATGGACTCTGAAATCAGACCTCCTTGGTTTAACTTCTAGCTTCACCCCCCCACCTCCCCGTATAATTTTGGCAAACCACTGCTGCTGCTGCTGCTAAGTCGCTTCAGTCGTGTCTGACTCTGTGCAACCCCGTAGACAGCAGCCCACCAGGCTCCCCCATCCCTGGGATTCTCTAGGCAGGAACACTGGAGTGGGTTGCCATTTCCTTCTCCAATGCAGGAAAGTGAAAAGTGAAAGTGAAGTCACTCAGTTGTGCCCGACTCTTAGTGACCCCATGGACTGCAGCCTACCAGGCTTCTCCGTCCATGGGATTTTCCACGCAAGAGTACTGGAGTGGGGTGCCATTGCCTTCTCCAACCCAAGTCTACTCAACTGCAGAATGAGGCTAATGAAACAGCAACTTCACATGGCCGTTGTGTGGATTAAAGGAGATGATCTGTGCAAACAACCTACCATACCTTACTCAATAAATCCAGTTTTTCTCCTAATTTCATTCCTAGTATTTTGCCTTTAAATTGATGATGGAAATAGAGATTTATGAGAATGCTTGGGTTTGTTTTGTTTGGGGGTGTTTTTTGTTTGTTTGTTTGTTTGCTGGGTTTTTGGTTTTGATTTTTTTACTGAGGTATAGTTGACTTGAAATATTATATTAGTTTCAGGTTATAACATAGTGATCCAAAATTTGTCTAGATTATATTCCACTTAAAGTCATTAGAGAGTGCTTGGGTTTTAATGCACTTGCACTCTGGATTTATTTTGGGCTGCCCATATTAATAGCGAGAATATATCTTTCTTCTTTTACTCCTCATGTTAGAAAGCCTTAAGCAATGAATTTCAGTAGGGACAGCAAGCATAAAGTGAATGTATACAAGAATATTTGAGAGAAGGAATAAAAAAAGGAAATGAAGATCGAAGGGATTTACAAAATCATTTAAAAGTGGCAATTGTATTTAGGACAGTCTTTCAGTAGAAGGAAGAATACAGTTGGCCAGTACAGCCCCAGATCTTAGTCTCCTTGCCTCTCCACAGATTTTAAGTACACTAAAATCACAAATTGATGTGTATTGAAGTCCCCTTTATTGGATCAGAATCAGGTCCTGAAGCTCATCACCAGTGACAAGGACCTGAGTTCACTTGGATCTCCACAAGGCCACCTAACTCACCTTGGCAGACGAGATGAGTCTAGGCAGGGAATAGCTGCATTAAGGGTTTTTTGTTGTTATTTTGTTTTGTTTTAAAGGGGAGGTATTAGTTTTGTGGGGAGCGGAGAAGTAAATAGAAATTTAAACTCCTATTTCCAAGCCTCAGTTAATGGTAAACACTTGGCTCCTGCTCACTGTCCTCAATTTCAACTTTTTTTCTTTTCCAGTAAGAAAAGTTTCCCCTGATGCAGAAATGACTTATGACATAGAAAAAAATGCTTGATTAGTAACCAATCTATCTGTCTCCAGCTGTGTAGCAGACTCATCTTAAAAACGTTTGGAAGGTTCTACTTGAAGCTGTGGGTTCATTTCAAAGGAATCCAAAAAGCGGGGGTGGAGGAGTGGGATATAATACAGGAAAATCTCTTCCCTTTGTCTTCTGTACTCTTCTAGAAGGAGAGCACAAAAAGAAAATACGCAAGTAAAGGAGGTTCAAATATAGTAAGAATCAGTTTCTAAACGATAGTGAGAGGTCAGTGATTTGAGAGTCAAGAAACTCATGTCTAATGTTTACTTCAGCTGTGACTCATTATGAAATGTTGGCGAGGGTCACAGAAACCTCCGGCTCTTGGTTTCCCCATCCATAAAATGAAGACTTGAATAACTGGCCAACCCACATTACATCTGATGTATTTTCAGAGACTAAGAATGACAGTCATGAGCGTGTATTAATACAAAGACAAGAGATCCCCTTCTGAGAAGGACTAGACTAGCAAAAAATAAAATTCACATTTGGATGCTAATTGGATGTCCCAGATAAAAGTAATTGAGTAAAAATTAGTGGGAAGAAAAATCTGTGGTTTGGTGATAAAGAGAGAAGATTTCTATAAGAAGAGATAGACAAAATCATAGAGATTCCGTGACTCTCATGTACTTGGAAGAATTAAAATGCTTCCCCTTCATCCTATAAGGGAAATCCTTGAGAAGTTTGCGGACTGTCACCATCTGTTCAGCAAAACATGTATCAACATAATATTTTCCACATGTTACATTGTTTTTTTAAAAATTTGAAAACAGAAATTAATCTTTTCCTAGCCAAATGTTTTACTATAACCATTGTCAAGGAAAATTAAATAGAAGCTCTCTGTTTTGATCCCTGTCTTCTCCCTACCCACACCCACCAGCACATCAATTCTATGCATTTTCTATGGCAATGTATGGCTTAAAGCTACAAAGAAGCTAGTACTTTGACTTTTTTTCAAAACATAACAATTCTATATTTCCTAAGTCTGTAGAACTGCTCTGAAGCCTATCTTTCATGTAGTTGTAAAGCCAAGCTCTCCATTTTCCTTCTCAGAACCCCATAGTGATATCCGGCAATGAATTGATCAAGGCCAAGTTTACCATCACCACCTGAGTATCCACTCTTGGCTGTACCACAGCAGCCAACCACCCCAGTCCCCTACCACCACTCCTATGACTGATGCACTCAGGACCAGACCTGGAAGTCAATCCAGTCAGCCAACTAGTGCTGACCAAGGCCCAGCTCCATGCCCAGCACCAGGCAAGGGACAAAAGGACATGGATGAACAATGCTAGACCAAGTTTCTTGACATTGGTTGGCTAGAGGAAAATGAACTTTTAATCTGGTTTAACATCTATTCTGCTCTAATAATTTTGGTAGTCCCTTTAGGTAAGATTCAGTTGTGTATGCTCATTTTCCAAAATGTTAAAATCTTAGAAAACATTTGTCCTGTCCAGTTAGCTGGTTTTGTGTAGCTCTGAGCAAATCTTGTTCCATCTATGACCTTTGATGATATTACTGTCTCTCTAAAAAGTAGATTTATTTCTACCTAGCAGCAATTCCCATAAAGATAATAAACAGTGATGTGCTTATGAAAGACATGTAGAACAGGCATTATTGTTTTTAAACAAGAAAACTGAGACCCAAAAAGTTTAACAGTACTTCAGAATAATTGATATGGGCTGAGTGTGTCCCCCCAAAATTCATATGTTAAAGTCCTAACTCCAAGAAACTCAGAATGTGACTGTATTTGGAGAGTGTCTTTAAAGAGGTGATTAAGATGAGATTATTCAGATGGACTCTCACCACTGTCAATGTGTCCTTCTAAGAAAAGAATATTTGAAGGATATATTGAACATTGACCAGCACAAAGGGAGGACCATGTTAAGACACAGGGATAAGGCAGGCCATTCCACAAGATAAGAACAGAAACCTCAGAAGAAACCGACTGTGGCGACACCTTTATCTCAGATGTCTGATCTCCAAAATTGTGTTTAAGCCACTTAGTCTGTGGCCCTTTGTCATGGCAGCCCTGGCAAACTAATACAATAAGCAGCCTCTAAAAACAGCTCTCTTTGAACAGCACAACAAAAAGATAGTTTTTTCAGTCTGTTTTTCCACTAGTATTAGCTCTTTTACATACTTCAATAGTGTCTGGCACAATAGATTTTAAATAACATTTGTTAGATTGATAAGTGAACATTATCCTTTTAGCTAATTCAAGATGTAATTTTAATGAATTTTACCAACCAAAATAGAAAATTAAACTGAAAAAGTAACTTCCTCATCTTAAAAATTTCTACATATATATACTAGGTAATTTCTAGTGATTGTTTAAAAAGATTCTTTTAAGGTCAAAATAGTAACAAGCTCAGTTCAGTTCAGTTCAGTCGCTCAGTCGTGTCCGACTCTTTGCGACCCCATGAATTGCATTATTTCCGTAAATGATAATAAGTTACTTTCTTGGGGTAAAAGCCTCAAATTATGGAGAAGTAACTGATAAAAGCCTTTTATTTGAATTTTCATGTATGTTTCTATAGTCGGAGTCCTCATCAGATTCAGTGCCTTGTTACCTTTTCTTTCTATCATCTCACTGATCTCTTCCAAATCCTGGTGAAGTTGTCAGTACAATTTGTAGTGAGAAAGTAAACCGGCAAGCCAAGTCTTCAATACTGCACAGCAAGTTCATAGGGAAGGCAGTTAAACCAGATGAAAACAGTGAAACATATGTACTTGGTAGAAGGAGAGGAGAGAAGGAAGGGGAAGGAACTGAGGAGGAACACAGTCTTTTCCTCCATCTCCACCCATGAGTTTGATCATATATATATCTGAAAAGAAAGTGACAGTTGCTCAGCCATGTCTGACTCTTCATGACCCCGTGGATTGTAGCCTGCCAGGCTCCTCTGTCCATGGAGTTCTCCAGGCAAGAATACTGGGGTGGGTTGCCATTCCCTTCTCTAGGGGATCTTCTCGACCCAGGGGTCAAACCCAGGTCTCTTGTATAGCATGTGCAATTTAGACTCCAAAAGGATTTGGTTCCAGAAGTATCTCCAGGATCTAATTGCAAGTCCTTGACCTCTATGCAAGCAGCCCCATTCATTCATTCATTCCATAACTACTCATTGACCATCTACTATGTGTAAGACACCCTATTCGGCTTTCATGTACATTGTCTTGTAGTGAACAAAGCACCAAAACATCCCTGCCATCACAGGGCTTACATTCCAGGGGTGAAGACAAAAAAATAAAAATGATAAATAAGTAAAAGATGTAACATGCAAGAGAGTATTAGGTGCTAAAGAAAAAAATAAAAGTGGGATGAAGGGTAAAATGTGAGTGCTGGATTGAAATATTAAGTTAGACAGGATAGGTCTCATGAAGATGTGTTAGGAGACTGACTGCACCAGTAAACACTGAAACACTTTCTTACCTTCTCAAACAGTATCCTGAATTTAGATTCAAACAGCCTGACTTCCACTCACAGCTTTGCTCTCTCTTTATGTATAAAATCTGAGCAAATTTCCCAAGTTTTCTGGATCTCAATTTCTTTATCCGTAAAATGAAAATTATACTTACCTTACAGAATTGTTGTTGTTGTTTAGTCACTAAGTCGTGTCTGATTCCTCGTAACCCCATGGACTGCAACATGCCAGGCTCCTCTGTCCTTCACTATCTCCCAGAGTTTGCTCAAATTCACGTCTGTTGAGTTGGTGATGCTATATATAATTTAACTTGTAGAATTATAAGGAGTTAATGTAATATATATTTCATTAGGTACAGATGTAAATACAGATATAGATTTATACCTTTCAAGTCCTTAAAACAGTGCCTGACATATAAAAACTCAGTGAATAGTAGGTTTTGTAATTGCGTTTTTATTAGTGGTCTTCCTATGACTTGATTTCAACACTGTAAAAACAAGACTAGATGCAGACCACCTCACTGAATTGTTGTGGAAATCAGATGCAAGAAGACATAGAAGGAGCTCTCGTAACCTGAATCACATGAGTTTGTGCTCAGTTGGCTTCTGTCATGTCCAGCTCTTTGTGACCCTATAGATTGTAACCCACCAGGCTCCCCTGTCCATGGGATTCTCCAGGCAAGAATACTGGAGTGAGTTGCTGTGCCCTCCTCCGGGGGATCTTCCCAACCCAGGGATTAAACCCACATCTCTGGCATCTCCTGCATTGCAGGTGGATTCTTTACCCACTGAGCCACCTGGGAAGCTTCAATCTGGATCACTGCTGCTGCTGCGTCGTTTCAGTCATGTCCGACGCTGTGCAACCCCATAGATGGCAGCCAACCAGGCTTCCCATCCCTGGGATTCTCCAGGCAAGAACACTGGAGTGGGTTGCCATTTCCTTCTCCAATGCATGAAAGTGAAAAGTGAAAGTGAAGTCGCTCAGTCGTGTCCGACTCTAGCGACCCTATGAACTGCAGCCCACCAGGCTCCTCCATCCATGGGATTCTCCAGGCAAAAGTACTGGAGTGGGGTGCCATTGCCTTCTCTGATCTGGATCACAGTGAGTGCTAAATACATTCCTCTTACTCTTGTTATGGTTGTAACCAGGTAAAAGTTTTATTTTTGTAACAATTGCAACAGCTTTTCTCTCAGAAAAATAGCCTTTGGGAATAGAAAGTGAGATCCTAGGGGCATGGATATATGTCTACAATAATTAAAGCTAAAAAGAAAGGAGAGCTAGTTAAGCTGCTCTGCACTTGAAAACCAGACAGTGGGGGTGAGGAGCAAAAGGGGAGGAAGGAGGGAGGATCCAAGGAGTTGTTGTGAGGCTAGGGATTTTACTGGATAGGGGCACTGGATGTGATCTCTAAGGAGGCAGTGGTGCAGAAACATGTTGCTCATACGGATGCATGAAATTCAAGTAGAAACTGTTCTGTTGCAACATGAACCCTTCTTCAGCCTGTTCATGCCACCAAATCTGTAATAAAACCAATTATACTCACAAGTGCTTTATATGAATAAGTAAGTCTTTTGTACAAATTGGGAAGGGTTTGGTGAGCCAGAAGTGATCATGAAAATATAAGTGCTGCAAGAATTTGGAGTAATCTTAGAGAGAAATTTGGGCTTCTATAGGGAATGGATGAGGCCTTTAAGACAATCCTACCTAGTTCTTGACATCTGGATGACAGTATTAATGATAATGACCATGGCATTAGAAGGTGTAGGGGGGGAGGGTGTTGATGGTGGAGGGAAGTGGACATTATAGGAACCTTACACAATGGTGCGTGCTAAGTTGCTTCAGTCATGTCTGACTCTTTGTGACCCTATAGACTGTAGCTCTCCAGGCTCCTCTGTCCATGGCATTCTCCAGGCAAGAATACTGGGGTGGGTTGGATCTTCCAGACCCAGGGATGGAACCGGTGTCTCTCATGTCTCTTGCATTGACAGGTGGGTTCTTTACCATTAGTGCCACCTGGGAAGCCCTACACAATGGTGGAAGCTAAACAGTCTCTCTGTTCAGAGAAGGCAATGGCACCCCACTCCAGTTCTCTTGCCTGGAAAATCCCATGGACGGAGGAGCCTGGTAGGCTGCAGTCCATGGGGTCGCTAAGAGTCGGGCACGACTGAGCAACTTCACTTTCACTTTTCACTTTCCTGCATTGGAGAAGGAAATGGCAACCTACTCCAGTATTCTTGTCTGGAGAATCCCGGGGACAGAGGAGCCTAGTGGGCTGCCATCTATGGGGTCGCACAGAGTCAGACACTACTGAAACAACTTTGCAGTAGCCAGCAGCCAACAGTCTCTGTTAATCTTTTTTTTCCTAAGGCTGGAGCTTGAAGTCCATAGGGCAGGTCATCAGAATAAGTAGGTAATATATAATGTTGGGGTAAGCAAGTACAATCTGGGACCCACAAGCAAGGACAGACTGGAACCATTGTCAGTGATAGCTGTCTCAGACTCTGATGATGTGGACCTTCTGCCTGAAGAATCCAGGGCCCTTTGTCACAGAACTAAATACACATGTGTCCCAAGAGATAGAGAACTTCACAGAGGATCTCCAGGAAGGTGGCTGCTGCCTGGTGCCAATCACGTGAGCCAACAGATAGCAACAATGCCTGCCAATGTGAGTTACCAGAGTGCCTGCTATGACCTTCTGTTTCACTTTCAACCTCCAAACCTATTGCAAACATGTCTTTTGTGGCTCATCCCAAACAAACACATTCAGAGAAGGAATTTCTCAGAAACGTAATTCAACCTGCATGCCTACATGCCAAGTTGCTTCAGTTGTATCTGACTCTCTGCAACCCTATGGACTATAACCCACCAGGCTCCTCTGTCCATGGGATTTCCCAGGCAAGAATCCTGGAGTGGGTTGCCATTTCCTTCTCCAGGGGATCTTTCTGACCCAGGGATCGAGCCAGCATCTGTTATGTCTCTGATAATGGCAGGCAGGTTCTTTACCACTAGCACCACCTGGGAAGCCCCAATTCAACCTACTTACATGTTAATGTATGACAGAGCCACAACACTAATAATACTCACTATGATCCATCTCCATTTTCAACTGTGAAAAATGAGGTTTGGGTGAGGGTCTCTAAGTTGCCTGGAGTCACAGAACTAGTAAATGGCAGAGCCAAAATTCCAAATGCCTCTAATTGCCTAATTAGACATATTAAGTAAATATGGTCCAAATGGAAATAGTGATTTCATAGGTATCCCAAAAGGAAGTCTCCAGTATTGTACATTTTTATGATAATAATCCCTTATAAATGTAAAGCACTGTGCTTTTCAATATGGTCTCTTACAAACTTTTTCTCTGGATCCTCAGAATACCACTGTGAAAAAGGTATATATTTATCACCTACATTATACTGATGAGCAGATTAATTCTTATTTAGACATTCCCTAAACCATACAGCCAGTGGCAGAGCCACTCTGGAATCCAAGTCTCCTGACTTAACCCATTATTCCAGAGCCCTCATCACGTCAAAGTAGCTGACCAGAGTTGACAAATGACACAAGAAGGAAAGGAAAAGATGATAAAAGACCATGAACAGTAGTAGACCTTGTGGCAATTCTGTTAAAAATTTTTAAAAACTTGGCCATGGAGCTGTTCCTTATCTAGCAAATGAATTTACCCACTTCCTCCTTACCCTCATCTCTGTTCCAGTAATAGTAAGAACCAAACAACTGCCCATGACCTGACGTGGGTTGCAATGTTCCGGAACTAGGTTCTGAGCCTCTCTGAGTTCTCAGGGTAGGAGGTGGGCACACAGTCCATCCAGTTTAGGGAGAATCAATGGTGTCATCTGTGAAAGGAGTAAAACTCCCTTCTGTATATTACTAAAAGCAAAACAAAACAAAAAACTGTAGTTCTTTCTTGTCCAGACTTCAAAAGAAATTCAACTGTGGTTATATGTTGTAGCTAGATTTTATTCATTCCTTCTACAAACATGTGTGGAATTTCTATCATAGGTAAACCAGAATGTAAGGAACTCCTCATACATAACATGAATCAAACATAGATTCCACCCTGAAGGAACTTACAGGAAATAAATGGGAAGACAGAAAATAAATGGGGAGACATGGATATGAATCTGTGTACCATTGAAATAATATAAGAAAAACTGTAGATCAAGTGCTTTGGGAGTTCAGTTAGAGAAACTCCTGGTTGGGGATAAAAAGGGAGACTTTGTGGGGTTTGAACTTGAAGATAGTTTCTGAACAAAGCAGTTTTAAAATGTGGAGTCTTTTATATTGGCATGACTATAGGCATGTGAGGATAAGTGGGAAACAGAAGAGAGGGAAATAAAGTTAGAAGGGTAAGTTGGAGCCAGATTGTGGTGGGCCTTGAAAATCTAGATAAGGAATTTGAAAGTTAAGTGTGAGAGCTGAAGTTCTCAAAGAGTTCTGAGAAAACTTGAAACACGTAGGTAAACTCTAGTTTGCAAAGTTTGAAGAAAAGCAAATCTCAACTTATTTACATTCAACCATTTTCTGTTCTACTGAAGAGTCATGGAATAAATAAAGATGATTAATTCTTTTTAATCTAAAGTAATGTATTAACTCTGGCAATGATCCCTTCTGACTAGTCCCTTACCCTCAATGATGAATGTCTGGCTTTGGATAGAGATGTCAGGAGAGGCAAAGGAAGGGAAAATGTCCTGTTGGTGACTATATCCAATCCTCAGTTTAACTTGCTCAAACCCCAGGATAATACTGCTTTGTATTCAATTATTGTTTTCTATAAGCTGATGGCCCTTCACTGGAAGAGGAATCCTTAGTCCATCTGTAAGTTCTAGTACAGGGAAAATAAAAACAGGCAAATTAGTACCTAATTTTCTGATGGAGAGAATCCATTATAAGGATGGTTGCCTCTGGAAGTATCTCAGCAGGAGTCCCATCAAGTCTTTTCATTCCAGTGACTAGGAAAATGAATAAACTTAGGCGAGACAGCTCATGAAATTATCCATCCCTGCATCATCCAGCAGTCATATGATAATGTCCCAAGCTATGGTGACTGTATAATACTCATGTGAAAGTTCATTCTCATAGGGGAGAAGAAATCAAGTCATTATACTGTCACTGTTTCCTAAGAAATATTTCACAGCCTGAGACTGTGAAAGAATAGGGGAAACTTTAAAAATTGTTCCTTAAATATACATTTTTATGTGTACAAATACACAAGTACATTAAACATATTAACATTATTTAATACCATTTTATTTTATTATGTTTAATTAAAATAGCAAATGTTCTTGAAAAGTGAAAATTACCCATTCCCAATAACATGTTCCACAGACTAAAGGTCACATATTCAGTTATCCTAACTGCCCATTTTTTTAGAAAATATAGTTTACAACAGTTACAATATAAATTATGATAATGATATACACATTTTTCACACATTTAGTTATAAATTTTGGCTAAAACTACTTTATAAATACCACTGTCTTTGATGGGCATAAAAAGGCAAAGAACTCCAAGTACTGGTGGCCTGGAAAATTCCCCAAGCTAGGAAGGAAGGCAAGGTGAAGAAGCAGAGGTGAGAACTCTGGACCAGCCATGGCCAGCAACCAGGGAATGCTGGAGGGTTCCATCCACCCCACTCCTCACCACCTACCCCCTCTCAATTTACCTTTCAAGTTTTTATTTAGTCTTTTATTATTATTCTCCTAATATGAATACTATTCTCTATCTAATGAATCCTTCTAGCATACAAGTAAAACTAACAATTCAGAGAACAATCAAGTGAAAACACAAGTCGCCCTCTAGCAAACCTGTTGAAAACACATTCCTTTAAGGTTAAAATTAAACAGTCTCCTTTGATTTTTTTTTTTCCCCATGACAGCAAACCCTGGGTAGGTCTCACGCCTTCTCACACCTTCCCCGACCGCCCTGCACATTTATACCAGCTCAGAGACCTCCAAGAGGCAGGTAGCAAGGCGAATTAAAAAGGAGCAAATGATCCACAGATCTAGTGCTTTGTTTCTAGGAGCAAGTGGTGTCCACTTCCAGAATCTCTGAGGCTAGAATGATAGGGGAACTGTGTGGTCCAGAAGAAATTATGTGTGGACCTGAATGTCTTGGCATTATTAAATTTCCCTACTGGGCCAACATACTGCCTCCTGGCAGTGTACCAAATTTTGCCTAACCTCATCCACATTTAAAAGTCTATGGAAAAACAGGAAGACCTTTCAGGGGGAAATTCATTCATGTTTGGATTCAGGCAGACTGAGGAACCTTTAATAGCACTGTCATTATCCTGCAGGGCACACCACAGAGCAACCAGCGAGCTCTCCCTCAATGGACATAAAATTTCCTCTGGAATTTACAGAGCAGAAACCTTAAACACACATCGCCATAAGAACCAGATTACATAATGTCTCCATCACCCTCCTGACAGCTACAATTATGAGTCAATCCCTGGTTTAAATATGAAACCGGAAGCTCCGTGTTTCCCCTCTGACTATGTGGCAGGCTAAGTGGAGCTCTCCAGGCCTGTCAGTTTGGAGATCTGAGCTGCTCCCACAGTCACTAATTTAGCATGAGACCAAATGATTGGGGTAATTAAAAGCAGCACTGCAGAGACCCATTCCAGGACCAGATGTTCTTCTTGTTTAACCATTGCCCACATAAGGAACAGAAATAGTGCCCACCCCCCTCTTTAATTTTTCCTTTTTTTTTTTTTATCCTCCCCAGCTAATTTCCGGCTTCTGATCTTTCAATCCCACAAAATAAAAATAAAAGCCCCATTACCAAAAGATGACATGTTATTGAACACATGCCTGTAAGTTGTAATGTGACCTGTAGTCTCTTCTTTGTACTTCTTGAAGCCTTCCAGCTCAGAAGACTTCAGTTACCCTGGCAACCTCACAGGACCAACAACTCTAGAGAGCCCCACCTAGCTGCAAGAACGTGAATTTGAGTCAACACAGGCCATTCTGGCACTTAGTAGCCCAGAGATTAGCAAATAACACTGCTTTTTGTTTTATTTTAGGAGCCAAAAACTGGCTAAATGAGGCATCACCTCCCCTTTCATTGCCAAAAAACAGGACATATAAGTGTCTCCACCCAAACTTCTAGAATGCATTGGCTAAGATGGCCACGGATCATCTGGTAAATAAAGGAGAGGTCTTTTCTTCATTTTTCTGGCTACTGGACAAATAACAAGACAGAAAAAAAGGGAAGTTGAGCTAATAAGTTAAATCTTTCAAAAAGGGAACGGCAGTAGGTAATATAGCTAGTCCAGTCTTGCAAATTAGGTGAACTAGCTTTCTTTTCATATGTCCTTTGGGATCCAGGATCTGGTCATCTTCTAAACTGCAGGCTTCCCTGGCATTAAAATACCAGAGATTGTAACGACTCTCTTGCAAATCAAGAGACTAGAGATACAATTATAATTCCCCAGTTTCTGACCATAGACAAGCCACTTTTACCTCTGTGAAGTAATGCATTGATCTGCAGTGGGGAATGATAGCTTTTGCTTTCTTCTTTTTGGGTTCTTATCTCTGCAAACTTCAACCTCACCAACTACTTCTAGGCATGTGCAGTTCTAGTTTTTAAAATAGAAGGTATTACCAAATCCTGAGGACATCCAAAAAAATAGGTATAGTCCTTTAAAAGCTAAATACATCTAAATGCATGAGACATGATTGTTTGCATGGTATTTTTGACTCTATATCAGTGTTATAAGAACCTTCCATTCTGGCCTTCAATGATCCATTTGGATCATTAATTATTTGGGAAAGTCAAGTAGGTTGATCCAAGTCATTCCCTATTAATGATCCAATCTGAACTAAGCATAAAACTGCTCTGAAAGAAATATTGTAAATCGGAAGAAAACAAATACTCAATAATATGGAGACAATTCAGGAGTTCTGTAAAGTGAGGGACACTGCTACTGATGCTGTATATAACTTTTGTTCTAGCAGAGAATCATTTTATATGTGGGGTCTGATGTGGGTTGTGCTGACTCATTGAAAAAGATCCTGATGCTGGGAAAGAGTGAAAGCAAAAGGAGGATGGGGTGGGAGAGGATGAGATGCTTGGATAGCATCACTGACTCAATTGACATAAATTTGAGCAAACTGCGGGAGATAGTAGAGGACAGAGGAGCCTGGTATGCTACAGTCCATGGGGTCACCGCATGGGACACAACTTAGTGACTGAACAACAACAGTGCCCACCTGGCTAAATAGACAGGAAGGAACAATTTGAAGAGTTTCAACTCTCAGGGATGATATCCACATCAAGACAAAAATGCAACTCAGAATAACAGCCAAGCAGGGCCACATGATAAGAAATAAAGTTGAGGACAATTGTATGTTGGGCATACTGTACCCTGACACAAACATCTTTAAACTGGACTTTATATTTCTCAACACCTAACTCTGTGTGTGTGTGTGTATGTGTTTAGGAAGTTGAGGGAGTTGAGGGGAACATCCATTTGTTTATGTCAATGTCGCTTCAGAGGTGTTTCCTGCAGATACCTGGAGATGTATTTGAAATAGGATGTGCTCTACTGTCTCATTTATGAGCTTCCTCATTTTGGTGAAAAAAATTTACTGGGTTTTATTGAATGGTGAAAAAGTCAGGTATTCAAGCCCTCAGAGGAAAACACTCAAGTTACAGGTCTAAACAAAGCCCCAAATAACAAGAATCATGGAGCTATATTTACATCAATATATAAGAAACATGATACTCATCATACATAGCCAGTGTGTCTTACTGTCTTACATCCATGGGATGTTCAAAGAATGAATGAAGAATCAGCTATGCACACTCCTTGCAAATATAAAATGTGATTCAAGCTTGCCAGTACTAACCATCCACTCGGGGAAAAAGAATGCCTCCTCCACCTCAGTGCCCGGCTCTGCATGGGTCACTTCAGGAAACATTTGCAGCATATCTGTGCTCTCAAAATGTTTTCCTGCTCCTTCTTTCAAACTTCTACCTAGCCAAGGGTCCCCAATACCCACCAAACTTCTATTTCTTGTTTACATTGTAAGTGACAGAAAATGGCATCAAGTTAGTATTAATTTTTTATATTCCATGTATGTGTTGCCCACTCATGATGGTCAGGCAATGCTCTGGGGACAGGGGATGCCAGAATAAAAGACAGGTTCCTGTCCTCAAGAAGGATATTCTTAGTGGAAACTGACATTAGGCTATTAGCCCTAGTTTTAATTGGTGCAAAGTCAACAAAAAACTCTGTGATTCTTTTACATTAACGTCTAGTGCAGATTCAGGCCCATCTTATGCAAGTGCTCACCTCCAATTTAGAAAGAATCCTGCCAGCACCCAGAGCTTTATGGTATCAGTTATCTGGCCTTTTGATATTCATTTTAATAGATGAAAAATATTAAATTCAGGCTACCTGGGTTTTCCCGGGGCCACACAGTTGTCTCAATGAAGGAAAACAGGGAAATCTTAGAGAATAATCCTAGCACTAAAACAGCAGTCGCATCCAAGAACGTCAACGTTTTCAGGTTACATAGTTTTACATCTATATTTTACATTTCACTGTAACCAATTCTGGACCTGCGACATAGCCCACTCCACCTCTGAGAAAATGGAAAACCGGGAGCAATGACCTCAAAAACAACTTCCTCCTTCAAACGCAATTTCTTGTCCGCCTAAACCTTTACAGCAGGGCAGGTGGTGTGAGTTTTACCAAAGAGTCTTTCAAAGCAGGAACTCTGGCCTGCAGATCAGCCTGGATGTTGTTCAAATTGGGTTCCACCCAGGGTGAAAACCAATCTGTTTATGGGTGCTTCTTTACGATGTTACAGAATGTCTGCGAGAGACGGGGCTCCAGTTCCCGCCTGCTCTCTAAGTCGCCCGCCCCACAAAGGTGCACACACTAACACGCTCGAGACAGAAAAAAAGCTGGATGGGCCTTCCCTCCTCCCAGGCCTGCAATGAAATGCGCTTTAATTGCATCAAAGGGCTCTTCTCAATGGGGTTTCAGAGCCGCGAGAGCAGCGTTGCCGGCTAGGGCTCCTTTCCGGCTTGCCAGCATTCCTCTGCTCGGCGAAGGGAAGGGGACGGGGCTCCTTCGGGAGGCCCGCAGGCTTATTTCCATTCCGCTCGCATACAGCCTCCGTTGTGCGATCTGGGCCTGCCGAGGGCAGCTTTGGCTGCCCGCGAACAAAGCCCCATTCATCGCCAGGGCCGGCTTCCTCCCGGCCGCGCGGCCGCAGATGGGCTGCGCCAGCACGCCATCCAGAGACCCGGGCGCGCGGCCCGGTTGGGCGCGCACAGGCCCGGATTCAGGAGGCCGGCTCTCCCCAGGGCCACCCCGGCTTCTATTTCGGCAGACTCTGCAGTGAGGATCTGCCGAACCCCGTTTCCACCTCAGGGCGGGGAATCTGCGGACACTGAGTCTTTTCAGCGTGGAAATTCTCAGTTTACTCACGGCGCGTTCAGAACCGAGCTGTCAGTTTCCACGGCCCTCCCCGCCTCCACTCCCCCACCCCCGGCTCCGCCCCCCTGCCCCTCGGGATGGTACGGCCCAAAGTTCCCCGAGTTGTGAGAGGACTTTGTTTCTCGTCCGCGGCCTCTGAAATCCCGACGAAAGGGTCACTTCCTGACTTTTGTGTCTCTTCAATCCAGCGCCTGGAACGTTCTTACCCTCTTGTTGTGACTAGAAGTACATCATTGCAGGCCTTCTCCGTTCACTTTTTTTCAGAACTTAAACATTCCTCTAGGCTGAAGTTTGGAACTATGGCTTCACAACAAAGACCACTGTTTTTCCTCCCCCGTCTCACCCCTGGAAAAAAGGAAAACAGAAAAGAAAACGCACTTGTTCACTACCCCTGTTTACAGCTGTGAAGCACATTTCCTCTGTCCCACACATTAGACCAGCAACAGGTTAATGCCACGGAGAGCTCTAACGTCAAATAAAAGGGTTACAAGCCTCTTTTCCCTTTAATTCCCAGGCAGTTGGAGGGGTGTGGTGGGGGCGGGCGGTGGGGGAGCTGGGGCTTGATTCCTAGTCCACAATCTAAAGCACAAACAGGCTCCAGATCCACATTCCTCTGGAGTAGATGAAACAGGATGGCAGAATCAAAGAACACAAGATTTAGGAAGACTTATCAACTCTAATCCATTCATCTCCCAGATAAGAGGCAGATAAGATCTGGGAGGGGAAATGAAGCGCCCACACTCAAAAGGAAGCTGGTTCATTTTAGTAAAAATTGCCCTCAACCAAACTTGCAAAATAACCCTAAAAATAATTTTCAACAAGAAAATTTCCAAGAAAGATTATTGTTCAAAAAGATGTATTTGATGTCTTTTTTTCCCTCTGTATCAGAAAAGGCCTCCCCTCGTGTTGGTGGAGAAAAGGTGAGAACCTGGGATTGAAATGAGGTTCAGAAGAGAATCTTCACGTGTTTTTAGAAAGAACGCTCCCTGTGTTTTTTTTTTTTTCTTCCGGCATTTTGAATACTGCTGACCTCCCTCATTAAAGTAAAATATTGCATCCTTGATATGAGAGAGAGAGAGTGAGAGAGAGAGAGAGAGAGAGAGAGAGAGAGAGAACACGCTTGTGGTGTTCCGGGCACTGTTCTAAGCACTTGACATACATTACCTCATTTGATCCTCACAGTAACCTCTGAGGTTTGCTATTAACCTTATTTGAATTTTACAGAAACAGAAATCAAGGCTGAGAGAGTAACTTTAACAAGATCTCAAGGATGTTAAGTGTCCAAGCAGGGCAGTCTGTCGCCTGAGCCTGATCTCTTGCACGCCAGGCTTTACTTAAACTTTATGCACAAACATGCATGAATAAACCCTAAAAAGGTACAAAGATCTGGAGTTGGGAGCCTCAGAAACTCTAGCCAGACGTAGGTCTTTGTGTTTCTGAAAGAGGTCACGCTACAGGCCTGAAGACTATAAGAGGAAGAAGCTGTTTCATCCAGTCCCACCTGGAAAGAAGCCATTTGAGGATTTCCTAATGTCACACTGAAACTACCCTTTCAGAATACAAAAGAGTGGAAGTTAATTGTCACTACCTATTCTGAGCAGCCTTGATATTTTATCTTTTAAGCAATATTCTGTAAACTTACAAGAGTGTCTCAGTGTGCTGAGTCAAACAAAACTTGGGTTCAAGTCCAGATCTGCTATTTCCAAGAGATGAGACTTTGGAAAATTTATTATACCATAAACCTCAGTTTCCTCATCTATAAATTGAGAAAATAAGAATAGCTGTCTCATTGGGCTGTTCTGAGGATTAAATGAGATTTTCCATGTAAATGTTCACAATAGTCTTCTTCCTACATTCAGCATTTGTATGAATCCCTGTAGACTAGCTTATGCTGTGGTTTAAAAAATCTTTATTCTAACAGCATAGATTTATTTCTCACCCACTCTGTATGTCCATCCCAAGTTAGCTAGAAACTCTGTTCCATTTCTCTTACTGGTGAACTATCTGCCATCTCAAACAAACCTTGCTAATTGTCATGGCACAGGGACAAGAGAGCATTGGAAAGTAATTATTCTAGTAAGAAAATGCTCAGTCTGGAAGTAACACACATCACTTTCTCTTGTAACTCATCAACCAGAACTAATACACTTCCTTCCATCTCACATCTCCATCTTTATACTACTCCATCTTTATACTACTAAAAGGCCAGGAAGTACAAGCCTACCATGTGTCTAGAACAGGGGAGGAGAGGCACAGAAAGTACACGGTGACCAGAATTAATGACTTCACCACACTCAATAAGCAACTATTCTTCTTTCTTGTTGTTTAGCTGTGTGTTTGTGACCCCATGAATTGTAGCCCACCAGGTCTCTCTGTCCATGGGCTTTGCCAGGAAATAATACTGGCGTGGGTTGCTCTTTCCTTCTCCAGGGGATCTTCCTGACCCAGGGATTAAACCTGTGTCTCCTGCATTGGCAGGCAGATTCTTTACCACTGAGCCATCAGGGAAGCCGATTCTTCTTCCTTAGGATATCAAGTACTGGTTCTAATTTCCAAATATATAGGTAGTCTCTGCTTTTTTAAAAAATGATTTTTATTGGTATATAGTTGATTTGCAATGTTGGTTTAGTTTCTACTGTATAGCAAAATGAATCAGTCATACATATACATATATCCATATACATAGTTTATAATTATCCATATACATAGATTCTTTGTTATACATATACACAGATTATACATATACAGAGTTATATGTAGATTCTTTTCTCATACAGATGAGTTATACATATACATAGATTCTTTTCTCATATAAGTCATTACAGAGAATTAAGTAGAGTTCCCTGTGCCATATAGTAGGTTCTTATTAGTTATCTATTTTATATATAGTGTGTATATGTCAATCCCAATCTCCTAATTTATCTCTCCCCCTCCCTTTCATCCTTGGTAACCATAAATTCTCTGTGACTCTATTTCTGTTTTGTAAATAAGTTCATTTATAACCTTTTTTTAGATTCCCCATATAATCAATATCACATGATACTTGTCTTTCTCTTTCTGACTTACTTCACTCAGTATGACAATCTCTAGGTCCATCCATGTCACTGCAAATGCCAATATTCATTCTTTTTTATGACTGAGAGTCTCTGTATTAAAGAGACTTTCAAGCTGCTTTAATGCAGAAGCCTCTGTAATCTCAGGAGTCATGTTTTGATAAGATTCAACAGTAGCTTCTGGTTGCACCAAGGTATAGAGGTGTTCTGCTTCTTAGGAGCTCCATAAAAGAAAACACACACACACACACACACACACACACACACACTTAAAATACTTTACTTTGGCCTACCCTACTAGGAGTTCATTGTGGGAGGGAGCAGAAAACATGCAAATAAGGGCAAACACAAGTTTCAACCACAAAACTAGGAGAGGGTCTAGGATAGATGTTGCAGTGACAGGGAGCACCAATGGTATTTTCTCGCCCACATCAGACTGGCCCAGCTGTGTCTTGTGGAAATGATTCTTAACTTTGCCTCAACATTTCCCCAAGTCATTTCAAATGAACTTGCCTTTGTTTTCTGAACAATGCAAGCCTCATCTGGAGTTCATTTAACACATGCCTTGCTGATTGACCTACACAGAAATGTTCATCTACTTCTCTCTTTTTTGCCTTCTGCATATAGTCAGTCAGGCTTCCCAGTGGCTTAGTGGTAAAGAATCCACCTTCCAAAGCAGGAGACACAGATTTGATCCCTGGATTGGGAAGATTACCTGGAGGAGGAAATGGCAGCCCACTCCAGTATTCTTGCCTGAAAAATTCCATGGACAGAGGACCCTGGTGGGCTAAAGTCTATGGGGTTGCCAGAGTCAGACACGACTGAGTGTCTACATATGCATGTACTCATATATTCAGTTTCAGATTATCCTGTTATATTCTTATTTGGCCATTCCTCTACTGTTGGGCATTTTAGATTGTTACTGATTTTTAGTGTTATAAATATAAAAAGTAACCCTAAAATGAATATTATGATACATAAAATTTTATCTGCATATATAATTCTCTTGAGGCTGGAATAACTAGGTAAAATTATACAAATTTGGACAGAGGAGCCTGGAGGGCTACAGTCCATGGGGTCGCAAGAGTCGGACACGATTTAGAGACCAAACCACCACCACCATGCAAATTTTGCTGCAGGAACGCAATCTGATCCAAGTGCGTACACTGTCGCTCAGTTGTGTCCATCTCTTTGCAACTCCATGCTCTTCTGTCTATGGAATTTTTCAGGCAAGAATACTGGGGTGGGTTGCCATTTCCTCCTCCAGGGGATCCTCCAGACCCTGTGTCTCCTGCTTTGAATCTGTGTCTCCTCCTGCTTTGGCAGGCAGATTCTTTACCACTGAGCCACCTGGGAAGCCCAGTCTGATCCATGTAGGTAGCCTTTACCTCTACTGGTAGAAACACAGAACATAGAGAATAGTTGCTGTAGGAAGCTGTGTCCTTAACTACTGCATCATGGGAACTTCCTGGCCCACCAGCCTCAGGGATGACAATGGGACCAAATTCTTCATTGTAATGTATAAAGTGGCTTGGTCTAAAATAATGATTTATAGGATCATGTTGAACAGAGAATACTTATGAGTCATGAAGTGAAAAAAGCAGACACTCTGAATACAACCGTATTTTTTAAAATGATTGTGAAAAGAATTATTGAGGACCATTTATACATAAGAAGTTTTCATATAAGACATTAGGAATGATTTTTTCCCTTTAATCTTCCAGAATTTTAGATGATGGTTATGTTGATTTATAATAATTTTAAAAACATAAGTAGAGCAAGGGACACATCTGATGGGAACGCTAGCTAGGAAAGCCGTGCAGCAGCTGCTCTTTTAGCATTCCCAGCCATTGTTGCACTGGAACCAGCCCCACTTGCCTGGAAATGGAGGCCGCATTTGGGTTCCCCAGGGTTTTCTTGTAGCTGCTTCCTCCCCCTCAAAAGGGGGGAAACACCGGGTGGCTAAGCAAACAATGCAATGTGTATCACCACCAGACCTGACTGGGAGGCCTCCTGAAGGCCTGAGACTTCAGAGAGAGGGGGGCTGAACTTGCAGGGCGGGTTTAGAGCAAGAAACCATTTAAAAGAAACAGGAAATGAGCCCCTCAAACCCAAACCATGTGGGAAGACAGGCCACATCATTTAAACAAACCAACAATACAAGTCTGTATGAATGCCCTGCTACTCCCACATTCCTGAAAATCATTTGCAGTCCAGTAGGGAAAATCTGTTTATTTAGCAAACATTTCTTAAACACCTCTGTGGGTCAGTCACTGAGATCATCTTAAGGTTTCAACTTAAATGTCTTGGCCCTCCAGGGACATACATTCTACAGAAAGAGACATGCAAATAACTCATCAGTCTGGAAGTAGGATAGATTTAATATAAGAGGCAACACATGCCTCTGTGTTAATTAACAGAAAAGGCACCTGAAAGGGTGCACTACATTTGGAAATTGCAGAAAAAATTCCCAGGCTAAGGAATGAGAGATAGAGGTAAGAATGAAGTGCAGATATAAGATGGTATGGACTGAATAAAGCCTTGTCTCTTCAGAAGCTTAGCCAACAGGAAAAGAGAAAAACAGGATAGTAGCTTAAATTGGAATTCAAGATCAAGGGAGTGTAATTTCCCAGATGGGAGAGGCCTAAACATGTTTAGAGATTGAAAGGAAGAATTCCACGTAGAGGAAGAAATTGAAGATACAAGATAGACAGGGGAGATGGGAGGTGAGGGCATTTGATATCTATTTCCCTACTACTATCTCTTCCTCTTGGAATTTTTACCACATCAACAACAAGTTGTCAAACATTCCTCCCTGTTTAAAGAGCTCTTATTTTCTAGCTTTTCTCCTTGCCTGTTTTCAGCAGGACATTAGACCTAAGATTCTATCTTATGTAAATCCAGCAATTTTAAAATAACAATGATCTTTTACAATTTATAGATTTTGTCTACTCTAAAAGGCATCAGATTCATAGTTATCTGATACTTCCCTTTGCCTTCTCTTCCTTCCTCCAGATCTTATCTAAACATGACCTCAATGTTTCAAGGACCAAGAAACAAAGATGCACTGCAAAATCACTGCGTTGAGAGAAAACCATTGATCATAGGTTAGAAGAAGAAAAAAGGAAAGCAGTTATCTTAGGGAATATTACATTTTTCTTTTCTTTTTGAAGTTTTAGTTTTGAGTTACATTTCCTTTTAATCCACTTTATTTATTCTTTTAAAACCCATTGGTTTATTATAGCTATACATCTGGTGACCAAACATGAGTAATATAAAAAGAATGAAAAAAATTAGTTGATAGAAATAATACTTTTTATATTAATTAGCTACCTGTCTTTTTCTTCAGTTAGTCTCACTCATGCTAATTTCCTAAAAATAGATCTTTGAGTAGAAAAGATGAAATGAAACAATCCTTTGCAAGGAATTTTTCAATTTTTCTTTTCAAATATGAAAATTTCTACTGAATTCTAGTGGGCAAAGGAAATTATAGGATACAGGATCTAAGAAACTTAAATAGCAAATCTCCATCTTTTAGAGATAGTAGTAGTCTAAAAACCAACACTTCTTGTTGCTGTGAGCAGTAGATAACCCTTCAGTGCTAACATGTAAGATATTTATTATTTCACTTTCACTCAAAACCAGCACCCAAACTAGCATTGATAAACCAAGGGGCTAGGAAGTCTGATGTAGAAGCAGAGCTGCTGAAAATACCAATGTGTCTTTATTTATACCATAATGGTGTTTCTGAAGGGTAAATGAAAAATAGATATTTTCCTTTTAATCACATTATTGCTTTAGTCATCTCTTATTAGATTGATCTTCAGTTGACAGTCTCTTAATAATTTAGCCAAATTTTCTCTACCCAGCTTCCTCTTTCATCATTTAGCAAGAAATTGTCAGTAAACAAATATATAGTGTCAGAGAGGGACAAGAAGAGGACAGTGTTTTTACAGAAACTCTGCAGGGAGTTATTTTGCAAAGCAAGAATGACCTCATTAGGTGAATAACCATTCCATTGTTTACTATTTTGTAAAACTGATTCTTCTATATTATATTTGGTTGTTGTTGTTTTTTTAAACAAAACATTCCTAAATAGAAGTCTACCAGAGTAACCTTCAGCTTTGCCATTTCTAAAAACATAAAATCCAAAATGCAAAGTATCACAATAGTATAGTGTAAAAGATTTGGTCAAAAATACTCAAATTACTTGTAAGAAAAAAAAATGGAGATATTTCTCTATTCATCAAATTTCATATATTTACAAAAGTCACTTCTTGACCTTTTTCTCTTTCAATTCTCAAACTTTGCAAGAGTTTGTTTATTTTTTGGATTGTTAAGGTCTCCAGGTATATTTTCAGAAGAACACATTATGTTATTATTTAAGGATTAATAGAAGTTTTAGGAGACCATTATCTAGAACAAACTTAAGAAAAAGAGCTCTTCGTATACCAATATATATCAAATGCAATCTATCAAATGCAGTGAGAACCATTTAGGCAGGTATCAGGATTCCCACTGGGAAATAAAGATAGAATTATGAGCATGCTGCAGAATGCTAAGTTATTAATCACTCCAAATAAATGATATTTCATGAAGTTGAATACATAAGGCTTCTAGGAGGCTTCTTTTTTTTTTTTTTCCCCCTAAGAGGCTTCTAATAAACATTTACTAAACATCTATTTTGTACAAGGCACTGCACTAGATACCACATAGGATTCAAAGACAAAGAAGACACAAATTGATTGTGTTTTCTAATTATTCTTTCACCTAGAGCCTGGGTTTTGTTTTTTTTAAAAGGTGGGCATAAGAACAAAAAGACCTCCTTTTCAGAAAAAGGAAAAAAAAAGGAGCTAATAGGGACTACTTTGCCAAGTGTCATGTCAACAAAAGCATTACTTTTGAATAGCTTGATGAACAAGGACTTTTCAAGAGATAAAAACAAAACTTGAAAAGATTGAATGGTTGTTCCTACTGGTCAATCCAGGCATATTATAATCCAAAGGAAGGAATGATGAGAAGTCTAGCTGTCAAGATAGTGACATCTTTAAGCCCCTGACACTGAGTAAAAATATGAACAGTAATTCAATTCCAGTTGGTTCTGCTTATCTCAGAATTCTACTCCAAAGCTATTCTGAGAAACCGAAAGGTAACCATCCATTGGTAGTTTTGTAAACTCACCAAGGAAAGAAACCACACCCTGGGGTCCTTTGGTGCCACTGGACTAACAGGAATCTCTAGGTTAGGGCTCCACTTTGTTGCCTGAATTTTGAGTTGAAATGATATTGAGACTTGGGTTTCCCTGAGTTAAACTCTAGTAGACAATGGTAACCTACTCCAGTACTTCTGCCTGGAAAATCCCATGGATGGAGGTGCCTGGTAGGCTGCAGTCCATGGGGTCGCTAAGAGTCAGACACGACTGAGCGACTTCACTTTCACTTTTCACTTTCCTGCATTGGAGAAGGAAATGGCAGCCCACTCCAGTGTTCTTGCCTGGAGAATCCCAGGGATGGGGGAGCCTGGTGGGCTGCCATCTATGGGGTCGCACAGAGTCGGACACGACTGAAGCGACTTAGCAGCAGCAGTAGCAGCAGCAGACTTGGAGCCTAGGAACTCTAATTACAGTAGTTTTTATTGAAATACAAATACGGTGGAGCTTTTAAACTTCCAATATTTAAGTGTTAATTCACATGTCTAGAACACGGAAGCCCTCTCTAAAGAAAAAACCCCACATAGCTCAGAAAAGGTATTTTACTCTATGAAAGTGCTCAGCTCACCTGTTCCATTGAGGACAAATCAACATTATAAAGTCAGCAGGATTGACAGTAAGGACTATTTATTTTGAATGAACAAAACAGAAGGCAGGAATCAGTTATTTTACCATCTGGAAGTAACTTCTGGTCTAGAGCAGGGATCGGTACCCTGAAGTCCCTGGGCCAAATCCAGCTTCCCACCTGCTTTTGCAAATAAAGTTTTATTGGAACTCAGCCACACTCATTCATTTAGGTACTATCTCTGGCTGCTTTTGTGCTATGATGAGTTGAGTAGTTACAACAGAGACCATATGCTTCAAAAAGTCAAAATATTTACTGTCTGGTCCTTTGCAGAAAAGATTTGCTGACCCTGGTCTAAAGGAGTGTGAAGGCTTATGTCTACTTCAAATATTACATAAACAATTATACAATATTTTAAACCCTTGGCTCAAAGAGTATCTGTACCTTTACCTAAAAGAAGGACAATGTAAAATTTAGTCCAATAAGCAGTTCTTTCTTAAACTTTTTAATTGTCTATTCATGTCAGCTGTAGTAAAAACTGGTAACTCCTTTTCTAATACACTCCCCAAACTCCTCCAAACCCTTAAAAAGCATGGTTAGCCTTCCCATACCTCTCTAGAATTTGAAGAGCTTGATCCACTACTTTATATACATGTTTTGGTCAAAGTGGTTTCTTCCCACTTTGTGTTCAGTTCTATTTTCAACATTTATCCTTCTGTATGAGGTTTTTCCCTCTGAACAATAGATAATATCTCAGCCCACTTAGCTATTATTTCTATCCTTGGATTCCTTTCAGTATATTTGGGTTTGGTTTTTTCCCAGTGTGTCTCTGAAAATGTGCATTTCTATATTTATTCTGCACATGACTGTTTCAGTGTGCTTCATTTTACTTCCTTCCTTAATAAACTATTTTGTTAACAGTGTTTATTTTTTCCTCCCATCCTTTATCCTGTTGTGGTTATTTTTAAGGTGCTACTGATTCCCTGACACCCAAACTGCAAGGTAGAGTATGTCAGATGTACTTCTCACCAGGCTTGGCAAAAGGGCACATGAATCTTTGCTTTTCTTAAGATATTTTCCCTGAAAAATCTGCCTTCTTATGAAAGGTCCTTTCTTACTAGATTCAAATTACATGTTTTACTGAACATCTAATTAGGTTATTTTTTCTTGTATTTTTTTGGAAATATTTATGACATCTGTTGTTACACCAAAAAAAAAAAAAATTCCAAGGGATGTAAAAGAGCAACAAACCCACCTTATAGAAACCCACTTAAGTTACATGTTATCATGTGCCATTATATGCAAACTGAAATGAAACAACCATCTTTTCTTTAAGATGGAAAATATTGGCCAGACAATGTTTATTTAATGTGCATTCACAAACAGCTGAACAATTATGACAAGAGAATGTTTATTATTTGATGTCAACCTGTTCCGAGGTTGTCATCACTAATGACAGATCACAAGGTTCCATAATCAAAGCTGCGCTTTTCAATATTTTTATTCTGATTTAAATAAAATCACCAGACACTTGCAATGATACTGATGGCAAGTTGGAAGGAATACCTACTAGGGAGACAAGTATATGCTGAAATAAACAAGGTGAAATGAACAATGATAAATATAAAATTCTATCTTTTAAGTTTTACATAATCAATTGTTTAGTATCCTACTAGGAATTTATGTTGGTGTGGTAACTCATGCCAACATGTATCACAACAATGCAACTCTTTAAGCCAACATTTTAATTTGACTTATTTTAAAAATTTTAAAAATGAATCTTTGTGTTCACAATATTCTGACATTCCTAATAATATTAGTTGTATGCTGTGATAGAGGAATTAACAAGTGTTCTTCTCTCTCTCTCTCTCTCTCTCTGCTTCTTCTGTCTCTCTTTGTGGGCAAGTGGAAGAAATGCATTTTTCTGTCCTTTGGAGTTCAGTCCTGGTCATGTGATTTGCTTTGGCAAAAGAAAAAAAAAATAAGCAGAAATAAAATATGTCCCTATGTCCCTTACTTATGCCAAGAGGCCGAGCCTCAGATAAAAGATCTAGTATGAATTTTGTCAAATCTTCCTTTCCTTCTGCCACTATGACCAGCCACCTGTGCGTAGTGGTTGACCTATCTGACTGGGAGCCAGGGCAGAGATGACTGACAACATGGAGCTCCCAGCCAATCCAAAACGGCCATGTGGAATGAGCCACTGACATTTCAGCGTTGTTGGTTAATAATCATATCATAGCCTATTTTCTGTTAGCATGGTTGAAACCACTTCTGGAATATTATGTTCCCATGCTTTAAATCCAGAGGCTGATGACAAAAATGATAAAGAAAAAAGACTCTCTTGTGGAAGAAAAATTGGCTTATTGAAAAACACTCCAAAAAAGCAAATATAAGTGAAACTTTGAGTTTATTCAATGGAGTAGACTTGTAACAAAAAAAAGCTCTCCAAAAAAGGAAAGGACTGGCTTATCAAGTGGAGATAACGGTGTTAAACAACAGAAGTGCTTAAAGAGTAACTAAATGGCTGGAGACTTATAGAAAAAACAGAAAGCTTTAGCTTAGAGATAAATTCTAAAGTTCCTAGATTTTCTGAGATTATAAAACTGAAACAGATCTAACAGTCCTTGTCACATTTCCAAGACTAAAAAAACTCATTCCCTACAGCCTTTTAATATATTGGATGGAAATAAGTACATATATGATTATTTCTTCTTAATAATCATTGCCAATGGCTCTCCCAGTGGCTTTCAGAAACCGTGCTTTTCCCACATTAAGAAAAGTCCCCAAATAATAGCTTTTAAGCACTGGATGGTTTTTATTGATTTATAGCTCCTTACTGAGAGATAGTTTTACAAAGATTTCTATCACCTCCATGGTTTTAGGAATGATAGCTTTGGTTTTACCCCTGACAGATCCTATAATTTGAAATTAAATACTATACTTATTTGCTAAAGTCTCTTAGGTAATGAAGTTTCTTATTTCGAAGGTTAGTAATAGTCTTAGAAAAAACTTGCTTGCCTCCTGATAAGGAAGCCTAGGGAATGCCCCCACATAGACCTTGAAACATCCTCCTGGTTTTCAAAATGAAAACTCTCCTGCTGATAGAATATCAACCTACCTCCTCCAGTATTTCAGAAATATGAACAATCCCAGCTTCTTTACATCTGCTAACATTTTGATAGCAAAAAAGTGTTGGAAGACTGCATGATTTCTGGATTACAATTTATGTTACTAATATTAAGTGTATCAAAAGCATTAAGACAGAAATATTTAATATTTTGCTAAATATGTCACCTGCATTGGCACAATTCCATTTACTTTACAACATCCTCCTCACTTTTGGTATTTCACAGGGCTCCATAACTACTAAAACAATAAAAGAAAAATACTGTGAAATTATAATAGAAGACTAAACTCTTTGTACTCTTTGCTATATCCTGGTGTTATCTGTAAGATATATTGTCCAAACTCTATATCTCAATTTCCTCTACATATGAAAATATCTCAAGTATCAAAGATTGACAATCTTTTTTTCTAGCAAGCAAAAGCCCCACAAGAAGTCCAGTAGATGATATGTCTATTTAAGGAAGCAGGCAGAGATAGATCTTGGATGTGGCCAGACTGACAAAGGTCATCACCAAAGCAATACAGGCCAATGGTTAAGAACTAGACTATAATCAGATTGACCTGTGTTTGCATCTGTGCTCCCTCATCACCAGTTATGTCAGTTTAGGCAAGTCATTTAACCTCTCTAAATGTCAGGTTCCTTATCTATAAGGCAGAGATGATAATAAGGCAGTGAATTATCCTGTGAGTGAAATAAGACAACACACTAATCATCTTGGTGTCTCATAATAACTATATCAATTACTTACTGTATAGCAAGTCACTCCAAGACTTATTGGATTAAAGTTCCGTGGTTTACTCATCATTCTGTGGATAGGCAGTTTGGACTGAGCTCATCAGGGTATTTTTTTTTTTCTTTCCATAGTGCAATGGCTGGACTCATTCATGCCTTTATAATCAATTGACTTCTTGGCTGGGGCTGGCTGGTCACATGTCTATAGAGACTTAGGTGGGATAATTGGAAAGACAGAATGTCTGGGATGGTCTCTTTGCAAATGCCATCTCCCTGCATATGGTATTGCATCCTAAAGGAGACGAGGCTGGGCTTTTTCACCAGCAGCAGTTTTCCAAGAGGCTAAGGCTCAGTGTGTAAGAGCTTTATCAACCCTCTTCTTTCACCATGTTTACTGATGTCCTATTGGGCAAAACAAGTAATAATAATCAACTCCAGAGTCATTGTAGGTGTCCACTATATAAGTTGTAGATACTAAGATTCACAGCTCACTGCGGGCCATTCCTTTTTTAATGCTGCAATAAATTAGTAAACTGCTTTAAGTTAGTAAATGACACCTATCTTTATCATCATCATCACCATCACTGTATTCAGGATGTATGAGTTATCTCTGAAGGAACAAAATTTGAAATTTCCAAGTTCAGCAATTTGGCTGTCAGACATACAACCCAAAAGTGTTTATTGAGCGCATACATACATCTGGTTCTTTCCTTGAGGCTGAGGATACAGCAGTTACCAAGGCCCTGCCTTGAGGAACTTATGCCCACTAAAAGTGGCAGAAAAGTAAACTTGAGAAAGAATGGTAAATATATGGAACGTTCAGGAAAATAGACAATATTAGAAATATTAGGGCTTTCATACTGAACTTTTGGACCTACTGAGAAATGTCCCCTAGCAAATACTTCTTGAGGAAACTGCTAGTCTTAATTAGCCAGGATTAAAGGAGATAGAAGATTAGAAAATAGTACAGTATATGACAACTTGTGTATATTCACTAAGCCCTGGCCACATCAGTGATCCATTTTACTCCTTTAGGGAACTTAATTCCTTTTAGCCTGGTATATGACTTCAACTTTAAATAGAGAATCTCATTCTTAGGCTAGATTAGGGTTAGAAAGGAATATCCATGCTCTGGTCTAGAGCAATAAAAGGTGATTAGCTCATTAAGCAATGTGATCAGATTCAATATTCCTCAAAATGTCACCTAAGCAATGTCCTGAAATAGGATTAGAAGTCTACAGCCCTAAAATTCAGCTTGCCTTTAAACCATCACCATGGAGTAAATCAGTAGATTATCTTATTTAGAAGTAATCTGAGAATCTCTAGAAATTATAAGGATATTCAAGGACCAACTTGGCATTTAAAGGGATTAAATCTAGATATTTAATGAAGAGGCTGTAGCAGTGTGCCAAATATCAGGAGCCCAGGAGGAGAGCAGCAGGAGCCCAGGATTCATTGATTATGTATAGGACTCTGACCAGAAGTGCAGAGCCAAAAATTCCAACAAAAATTTACTATTAATATTAAAATCAAGAAATGTGGAATTAGACATGAAAAGGAAGGTCTAGCCTGTACATAAAGGAATGAGGTTGGAAGTTTACTGAAGTCATGAGCCTTAGACATTTCAGCTAACATTGATTGGGGACCTAGTATGTGTCCAGCACATAATCTTGGTCTAAATTCTGGGAGTATACAGAGGAATAGAATATAAATAGAACAGTCTTCAGGTGGACTGGCCAACCAAAGGAAATGATCAGAAGCAAAAGTTGGGTCAGAAATCAAAATACAGGAAGTGGTTGGTCTCATACCACAAAATGTGTTGTTTTGACATGGGATGGAGTCAGTTCCTCCGGTTAAGCCTTCCTTGACCACAGATAGTCATTACTTCTTCCATTCCTACAGTTCTCTGTTCTTACCTTTAATGTAGAATTCATCCTACCCCCGTAAGTCAGGTTTTCCCTAGATAACATGCCCACCTTCGAGCACAAGGTCTGGCAAATAGCAGGCATCTAATAAGTGTATTGTAATTATATGCTCCATTAAATAAATAAATAAAAGAGTGAGGCAAACTGCTTTGTTTGAAACCTTTCTTTGTGGCTACAGATCTTGCTTCTGGATTAGAAGAGCCTCTGTTCAGAAACAGGTCTGTGTTGGAGTGAAACACACCATGCACTCATCTTACAATACTCTCTTTTCTTCTCTTCAGCTCATAACTTGATATAACACTGCAAAACTTCATGACTAATTTGATGACTGTGTGTGCACTCAGTTGCTTAGTTCTGTCTGACTCTTTGTGACCCCATGGATTGTATCCCACCATGCTCCTCCGTACATGGACTTCTCCAAGCAAGAATACTAGAATGGGTTGCCATTTCCTCCTATAGGAGATCTTTCCAATTCAGGGATCAAACCCATGTCTCCTGTGTCTCCTGCATTGGCAAGTGGATTCTTTACCACTGCGAAACCTGGGAAGCACTACTTTGATGATTATTCCAATGTAAATAATTTTAATTATCAAGAAACCTATGGGAAATAAGTCTTTTAATTATAGTAAAAGTCCATTTGTTTACCAGATGCTTCTTAAAGACAAAAGTAAAAAAGCATAGTTAAAAGAAAATAAAAGTTAAACATTTTAGGAAAATTAAAACACAGTGAGCCTCGTCTTTCTCTGTGAGGGTTTTCATATCCACTTCAAGGATGAGCTTAGATCTCAGCACATATATACACACACATTGTGTTACTTTAGTCTTCATAAACAGGTGCCTTTCAGTTACTTCCTTTTTCTAAATCAAGAAGTACTGAGTCAGTGATTTGGCTGGGGGGGAAATCTCCAAGCAACGACTATTAATAATGAAGACTTACTAAAGTTGGCAAAATCTGTTTCCTCTTTAGAAAACAGAGAGAGCAAGCTATCAAAAGTTAGAATTACTCATGGAGACAAAGAGATTAGGGAAAAACTACTTCTAGAAGTCTTGGTTTAGTTAAAATTTGGACCATATATTTTGGGACATGTACCAGAGTTCTTTATGTTGACTATTAACAGAGGCAGTTTCTATTTCAGGGTAAAAGCTAATGGTTTCCCAGGTGGCACTAAGGGTAAAGAACATAAGACACGTGGGTTTGATCCCTGGGTTGGGAAAATTCCCTGGAGGAGGGCCTTATAACCTATTCCAGTATTCTTGCCTCTATGTACAGAGGAGCCTGAGGAGATACAATTCATGGGGTCACAAAGAATAAGACATAGACTGAAGTGACTTGGCATGCATGCTTGCAAATATTTCTATTGCCCAAGTATTATGATAAGTTCTTGTATATAAGTTAATTCTTCAACCCCTCATAACAACCCTGAAAGTAAAACTGAGAATGGAAATCTGATATTTCTGACTTAAAGGACATGCTCTTCTCTGCTAATTTACAATTACCTACTGAAAAAAAAAAAAGCACAACCTAAGAGTTTAGAATTATATTTTATTTGGCAGACTTTCTGAGGACTTCAAGCCGGGATGCAGTCTCTCAAGTATCTCTGAGAGACTGCCCCAAAGATGAGGCAAGGGAAGAGGCAGGATATATAGGAGTTTTGCAACAAAGTCTTGGTAGTTAGAACATCAAAAGATTAAAGAAAAACAGATATCTCAAGGAATTTAGTGTTTTTATACGTAGGGGAAGATATGAGTCTGGGCTGATTGAAATCACTCCTTTGATACATATCCTAGCTATTTAGGGCCAGTATCCTGTTCTTTCCCATTCTGAGTTCCCTCAGGGTGCACCATTGGGTAGCTGTCGTGGTTGATGGCTACAGCATCCTTTTTTACTGATATGGCAGGCAACATTTTTCCTTCACACTGTATTAGCTGATATCCCCAATTTCAGGATAAATGTAGTTGAAAAATGGATGGAATCTCTATTTGGAAGAACTGTATTCCACAAATTTCTCATTTCCCTTGTCAAAAGAGATTGACAGTTTCCCCAGATGTCCCAGCAGTAGGATTCAAAGCTTGGGACTGAATATCAGACAAGCTACGACATATTTCCTCATTCTGTTTATAATTTAAGGGGGTTGGTTCATCTCTGAAAGACAAAGGCATTTAAACCATCTCACTGACAACCCATGCAGGTCAACCTACCACATTCACTTGAGACAAGTATGTGCAGTGTCTCAGGGTGACTCAGTTAAGAGCAGTCTCCTTTAAAGCTATTAAGTGTGGTTTCTTTTTCAGTGAGGTCATCCTGTTTAATCCCTCTGGACTGAAAAAGCCTATAAAGCAGTCTCTCTAACAGCTTATCTCAGTCCATTTCTTGATGGACTAGAGGGCTCAGCTACTTAAGAGTGCTCTTTTCAAGTGAGAAGAAAAAAGAGGTTGGTAGTGAAGAGGGGGATAAGTAAGAAAAAGGCTGGCAGTAAAATTCTAGTCACATGGAGAAACCATCCCATGGACTGCAAAAAGACACAGAAAGAGGTTGGGAGCTTGCACAAGGGCGAAGTTTGAAGAGTCCTCACCCACTTCCTCAGCATTCAGTAAATCTTCCCTTGTGGAACCAACTATACAAAAAGGAAAATGCAAGAAGGACTGCATTCAGAGCATGTGTTCCTTTGTTCCACCATAGGAAAAATGAATAGCTGTAACTTCCTGCTGCAGTTTCATCTGTTCATAAAGCATCATAGTGATGCCTTCCTGGGAACATGCATAAAATAAGAAGGTACATTTTGTATGAAAGATTTCTCCATTGATAAACTTCTGAATCAGAATCTTTGGGTGGAGTGTAATAAAACCAAATATTGCCTATTAATGCATATATGTGAAATCTAGAAAACTGGTACAGATGAACCTATTTGCAAAGCAGGAATAGCGATGCAGATGTAGAGACATGTGGACACAAGATGGGGGAGGAGGGGACGAACTGGGAGACTGACATTGACATATATATACTACCATGCGTAAAATAGACAGATAGTGGGAAGCTGTTGTATAGCACAGGGAGTTCATCTCAGTGCTCTCAAATAACCTAGAGGGGTGGTAGTGGTGGGGAGGGAGCTCAGAAAGGAGGGGAGATATGTATACATATAACTGATTTGTTGTACAACAAAAATTAATACATTACAATGTGATTATACTCCAATAATAAAATTTTTTAAAGAGCCCTTGGGTAAAGTTGGGCTTCCCGGTAGTTCAGTTGGTTAAGAATCCACCTGCAATGCAGGAGACCCTGGTTCAATTCCTGGATCCAGAAGATCTGCTAGTGAAGGGATAAGCTACCCACTCCAGCATTCTGAGGCTTCCCTTGTGGCTCAGCTGATAAAGAATTTGTCTGCAATGCGGGAGACTGGGTTTGATCCCTGGGTTGGGAAGATCCCGTAGAGAAGGGAAAGGCTACCCTCTCCAGTATTCTGGCCTGGAGAATTGCATGGACTGTATAGTCCAAGGGGGTCACAGAGAGTTAGACAAAACTGAGCAACTTTCACTTTGAGTAAAGTTAGGGAATCTGTGGTTTATAAAATTTTCTCTCTCACACACAACTCCAGCATGAAAATAATCAAAACCATATGAGCTTTCTTCAATCAGACTACAAGATGTTAAAAAGATAAAATAGATCTATATTTACTCAATGCTAAAGTGAAAAATAAGGTGCAGAATACTATGAAAGGCATGACATTTATATAGTAAAAAGTTATCTATCTACTTATCTATCCATCTCTTCTGCTCATAAATAGAAAATTTCTGAAGAAACTGTAAACAATAGTTATATCTAGGGATCAAGATACTTGAGATGGGTGAAAGGAGGGGAACATTTACTTTATACATTTATAGCCTTTTATACCTTTGTTTGGAGAAGGCAATGGCAACCCACTCCAGTACTCTTGCCTGGAAAATCCCAGGGACAGAGGAACCTGGTAGTCTGCAGTCCATGGGATTGCTAAGAGTCGGACAGACTGAGTGACTTCACTTTCATTTTTCACTTTCATGCATTGGAGAAGGAAATGGCAACCCACTCCAGTGTTCTTGCCTGGAGAATCCCAGGGACTGGGGAGCCTGGTGGGCTGCCGTCTATGGGGTCACACAGAGTCGGACACGACTGAAGCGACTTAGCAGCAGCAGCATACTTTTGTTTACCATAAGCATTCCTTCTTTTTATGCTTTTGTGTTTTTAAGAGTTCACAGTCAATTCTGCTGATCAACAGGAATGAAAAACCACTGTAGAGAAATGGTTGTTAGTTTTCATTATTTTAGTAGTCATTAAGTGACTATTTCGGAGAAGGCAATGGCACCCCACAGCAGTACTCTTGCCTGGAAAATCCCATGGATGGAGGAGCCTGGTGGGCTGCAGTCCATGGGGTCGCTAAGAGTCAGACACAACTGAGCAATTTAAACACTTGTCTATTGACTCTGGATTCTCTCAAGCTCATTGCTTTCTGAAGGTTCTTCTAAGTCTTGCTCCAGAAAATGCATGTGTTTAAGATAGGAACATCCTTGGTCCTATCCTTGAAACACCAGTCTTTCAAGACCAGTCTGGAGCTTTGCATCACAAGATCTTCTCAAATCCATTGTACAGATAAGTCCAAGTTTCCGCATACTCAGATGCAGCAGCAGTGTGGCCAAATTCAGGAAGAAAACACTGAGAAATAGAATTTGGTTTACTTGGGTTACTGCTAAGTCACTTCAGTCATGTCTGACCCTGTGCAATCCCATAGACGGCAGCCCACCAGGCTCCCCCATCCCTGGGATTCTCCAGGCAAGAACACTGGAGTGGGTTGCCATTTCCTTCTCCAATGCAGGAAAGTGAAAAGTGAAGTTGTGTCCGACTCTTAGCGACCCCATGGACTACAGCCTACCAGGCTCCTCCGTCCATGGGATTTTCCAGGCAAGAGTACTGGAGTGGGGTGCCATTGCCTTCTCTGTTACTTGGGTTAATTAATATTAACCCTCAGCAAATATCAAAACCATTTGTCAAAGAGGATCTAGCTTGCTCTCTCTATAGAGATCAGCATGCCCTGTTAGTATCCAGGAAGGAACATAATTTTCAAGAGCAGAACAAACCTGTACCAGCACTCGAATAGGCTGTCCTTTCCATTCACCTAGGGGCAGAAAGAAAGCCCGGAAAAATTCTTAACCTACCCTAAATGAAACTTCAGATCTTACTGCTTTCCCTTTTCTAAACCTCTCCCATTCTTCTACTGCTGAGAGAAATCTGAGCCTCCAGGTCTGTTCCCTGCCGTCCTCAAAACTGACATCAGACGGTTCAGGAGCTTGCCTGCAGCACCCACCCATGGATGCCCACCATAAAGCATTTCAAAACTATTTCTTCAGAATTACTCCTTCCGGCATCAAAATTTTATCTTCTTCCTCCCTTCCCTATCCCAATGTCTAATCTCCTAATGTTCTAATTTTCTGTAGCTATAACTGAAGAAAGTGATTCCAGAAAGTCATACCAAGGGTTACATCAGTACTTCTCAACACCCCCAACACACCTGGGAATTAAGACATGAGATATAGTAAGGGAAAGGGGGAGACAAGAAGGACTATATCAGAATTTTAAGGAGGATGAAGAGCCCCGATAGTCCTTGAATGACTTCTTTTGAGAGTCACTGGGTTAGCTAGATACTAATTTCACAGTTAACTTCTCAGGGCTATTTATGTGTTAATGGAGCAATTCTTTAAACCAAAACTGAATCTCTAATTATGAAGCTACAGTTATGTTGCTGGTAGAGAAGATATTTTGGGATAAGGGAGACTTCTTGGGTTTTTCCTGAATATGTCATATCAACAGGTGTATATCTCACCTAGCCACTGGGCTTTCTCTCTTACTCAAAACTTGACTAAAGGCTTGCTTTAATCTTTTTCAAGAGATTAGTGTGTTGTGCTTAGTTGCTCAGTCATGTCTGACTCTTTGTGACCCCTTGGACTATACAGTCCATGGAATTCTCTAGACCAGAATACTAGAGTGGGTAGCCTTTCCCTTCGGGGGATCTTCCCAACCCAGGGATGGAACCCAGGATTGCATTGCAGGCGGATTCTTTACCATCCAAGCCTTGAAATTCCACTTACTAGGCTAATTCTGCCAAAGTAAGGCATGAGAGGAAAACTATGCATACTATCACATCTTTATTTTTAATGGTATTGACTCTTGAAACCCAGAGGAATGCTAGCTTCCATGAGCTCCTCTCCACAGACTGATATTTTAAGTATGGAATGCTTGGAACCAACAACCATCATTTTGCCCTTGTGGACAGGACATGGTTTACCTGACCTAGAATAGGCAGCTCTGTTTTTCTGATGGAAATCTTGAAAACCAACATGGAAAATATAATGAGGATAGCCTCATAAAACAAGGAAATATCCACCAACAAATGTATTTTTAGAGCCCACAGTATCACAAAATACTTTGCTTCCATTTTGAATGGTCACTTTACTTTCCCTACAACACCCCAAAATTACTCATTTCTGGAACCCCTTGGACACCACTGAAAATACTGAACTCCACTCTCAGTATTGGTCTACCCATCATCACCTAAACCAATCTCCAAATATCTTTGCTATCACAAAAATTCAAAATGACACCATTATTACAAAAGCAAATGCCACTCCTATAAGTGGACTATAAAAGACACTACTAAACAAATGTTTGGGTTTAGCACAATTTGATTGGGATCATGTAGAATGGGACTAACTAATCTTAAGAGTGAAAAGGTAATAGTCTAAAAGCCAAATCAGATTTTTCATGAGATATACCACAGAAAAGCTGAATGTTGATGATTCTGATCATAAAACTTCCAGCCTGACATCAAGAAGGCAGATCTAATGCCCTTTTACCAAGAAAAGCTGTAGTAATTTATTAGAAGCCCAAATGTTGACCAAAGTCTCAGAGTGGCATTCCACTGAAATTTTGGCACTCAAAAACTGTAACCTTGAGCTGTCTAATAGGGATTTAACAAATACCTTAAAGCACAAATTTCTTTGGCTGCAAATAACAGAAGCCCATTTGAACCACTTTCACTAAAAGGGGAGAGGGAATTATTATAAGACTGCCTTATGGACCCCAGTGGAGGCAGAAAAGGCTTTATAAGGACTAGGATCAGACACCAGGATACTTTCAGGAATTAAGGCAGTGATTTGTTTCCCTTTTCTCTCTCTTTTTCTGCCTCCTCCTCTTAGTCCCTCTCCACCTCCTCCATCTTCCCTCTCTTTTCTCTTTCTCCCCATGGTTTCTCATCTCTGCCTCTCTGAGGCTTTGCCTCCATGTTACCTCACAGCAGAAGCACTTTCTTTGCTTCTCCATGCACCAAAGACCATCTCTCAATCAGCAGATTCTGACCAAAAGCTCAACTGCAAATCCTAGGAGACAACCAGATTGCTCCAACATGGGTGAACTCTCTCTGATTAAGTCAGTGGAAATACAACAGAGCAGAGTTTTATAGTATAAATGTGGCTTCAAGCAGGTCTGCATCTTGTTTGGTTTTTTAGTTAGTGTTTGTGGACGCTGGAGATTAGGATTCATGGGGTAAATTGGTTGCATATTGGTAGATTCATTCACTATTTCAAGCTATTTGGGTGCTAATTATGTGAGTCTCTAAAGGAATTGCAGTCGCAAAAGTGAGTTAATTTACCTGATATTCACCGAGAAAATTAGACTCCAAGGCATTCAAACACACTACTGCTAAATTGGGCATATGGCACCCCACTCCAGTACTCTTGCCTGGAAAATCCCAGGGACGGGGGAGCCTGGTAGGCTGCAGTCCATGGGGTCGCTAAGAGTCGGACACAACTGAGTGTCTTCACTTTCACTTTTCACTTTCCTGCATTGGAGAAGGAAATGGCAACCCACTCCAGTGTTCTTGCTGGAGAATCCCAGGGACGGTGGAGCCTGGTGGGCTGCCGTCTCTGGGGTCGCACAGAGTCGGACACGACTGAAGCGACTTAGCAGCAGCAGCAGCGGTGTCACTTAAATTCAAATGTGCATTCAAAATAATAACCACAGTGATGATGCACATGGCCCTATTAAGCTCTACTCTTGAGTTCATGCCAGAGTGATAGTGCAAGAGCATTAAACATAGAGAGCATCGTGAAGCCTGCTAACTCATTTCCTTTGATAGAGATCAATAAGCTTTTGACCATCAACACACTATCAAAAAGCAGATACTCAACAGACCTGCCACACCTTAGATTTCACATCCTTTCCCATTAGACCTGCTGAGTGTGGCTTTTATGCAAGGCCAGGTCAATCAGATGTAACAGAAGATGTTTCTTGTCTTCTCTAGCACAAATTTCCACTCTAAAAGGAAAACAAGTTCCTATTTTAAAAGATTGATAATAAATCAGGGAAGTGTAGCATCCACTGTGCCAATCATACTTTTTTTCTCCTTGTATATTCTACTTTGCAATTGAAGAATTTAGGATAATCAATTAGGGATTTTACCTCTAGTCCTCTAGTCAGTTGGGGAGTTTACAAATGGCCTCTCACTCAAGGAAACATTGTTAATACCCAAGAAAAAGATATCTGGTTATGTTTGATTGTAATGTATATAGTGAATTAAGCACAAATGCCTGGCATGTAACTGGTGAACAATAAATTCAGGTTTCCCTTCTTTTCCTGAGTTGAATCAAATGTGCAAGAGAAAGAGAGAGGCTGAAACTTGGAATTTTTAAAACTCCAAGTTTAACTATAATATTTAAATTGAATTGTAGTTTTCTCCCCATGACCTCAAAGTGCTATCACATTTATCACTGATCTTTTACAATTACCATATGATGCAAACAAATATTATTAACTCCATCCTTAATGAAAAAAATTAAGCATAGCAAGGACAAAGAAGCTTGTTCAAGTTTTTAACAACTCAATAACAGTGGAGAACTCAGAGTCTCTGACTCTGGTTTATTACCCAAGTTATTGATAAAATGCTTCATTAAGAATCCAATACCAACAAGCCCTGTGTGACTGTAAAATGTTTTTCTTAAAGGACTAAATGTATATTCTTTATAAAGTAGGTCACCAATATCACACAATAAAAATAGCCAAATTGACTCTATTATATATATTTGTCTGTATATACATACATGAGCTTCCCTGTTGGCTCAGATGGTAAAGAATCCACCTGCAATGCAGGAGACACAGGAGATGTGGGTTCAATTCCTGGGTTGGGAAGATCCTCTGGAGGAGGGCATGGCAACTCACTCTAATATTCTTGCCTGGAGAATCCCATGGACATAGGAGCCTAACAGGCTACAGTCCATAGGGTCCCAAAGAGTCAGATACAACTGAAGCAACTGAACTCACAAAGGCATGCATACACATATATACTTAAATATACACATATATGCTATTTTATGATGTCCCAGAATTGCTTAAGAGAAGTTCCGAAAAATGTGAGATAATACATTTAAATGTGAAAAGTAGAAAAGATTCCACCACATATGTGCCATTCATATTGCACTCCCATCTCAAGACTGGAACCCTCTTGATCTACTCTGGTGGAATATTTCAGCTTGAGCAGAAATAATGCAGTATTTTAATAGTTTGAAAGCTAGGAAAGCAACATCCATAGATGAAAAATTATTGTAGCTGTTAATTGTGTTTAGGGATCTTTTTGAGAACTTAGCAAGTCCTGAGTAATAAGCAGGAGGCTAATTTTTACTCTGGTTGGTAACAATTATCCTTATACACATTCATTACATGAAATCTGATGGACAGCAGCATTCAGCACTGTTATCACATTTCCCGGACGTGCCATTAACCCACACTCCTACCTACTGCCAAAGCCCAAATATGCAAAATGATAAGGCTTTCAGTAAGAACCTTTCCATTCCATTGACTTCCCTCTTCTGTCCTTCCCTTGATGCAGTATGCCTCAGAGACCTGGGCAGCATTCTGAATCTGTGATGAACTGGCATATACTTCTGTACTTGGATTTGTCAAAACACACTGAGAGGAGAGGAGATTCATGGTTTGCCTTCAGCTGTCCATGAGACTAGCCCTCTGGCCTCTTTCCTACTTTATTATATACCTATTACCATGCCTCTTATTTTCTTTTTTTTTAATTTTGATTTAAAATTAGAAGTTAAAATTCTATTTTATCAAAAATAATGTATGTGTATCAGGTCATAAAAAGGTCGAGTACAATTGTCATCCTGGGATGTTATATCACCATCATTCTGGAAATTCCCTTATTTTTCTTCTGTATTAAGTCCATTTTTCAGAATTCCATGTCTTTTTCTTTGTTGTTTTAGTCCCTCATTTTGATGGAACATGTCTTCCAGTAAATTTCTCAGAAAGGCTACTTGAGAGGTAAATGACATGCATGGCCATTAAATATCTTTGGCGGTTTGATTGTATAAAGAAATCTAGTGTAGAAATAATTGTTATGCAAAAATTTTAAAGATTGCTCCATTGCTTTCTAGCTTCTGATGTTGCTATTGAGAAGGCTGATGTTATTCTAATTCACAATTATTTGTGAGGTTTTGTAGCAGGATGGTGGTGGGTTTTATTTTTTTTTACCTTCACTGGAAATTCTGGATTTTTTCTTTAGCTGAAGTTCAGAAATGTAACAGTGATGAGGCTTGGTGTAGGTTTTTTTTATATTCACTGTTCTAGGCACTTGGTAGACTCTTTCAACCTAGAGATTTAGTCTTCAGTTCTGGACATTTCTTTTGTATTATTTCTTTGATAATTCCTTCATCTTCATTTGCTCCATTCTCTCTTTGTGAAATTTATTTTGGTTGAGGCTAAATCTCCTAGATGAATTTTCTGTTTGTCTTTTCCCTCTCATTTTTCATTTCTTCCTCTGGGAGATTTCTTTAGCTTTATTTTCTGATTTTTATTTCAAATATTTTTAGTCTGCTCTCATATTTTTAATTTGCAAACAATTTTCCTTTTTCTTTGTACATTTTACAGTGCAGTTTATTCTTTTATCTTTCTGAGGAGATGCATTTAGGAACTTTTTTAAAAATTTTCTTCTACTGGGAATAGCCTGCATTGCCTTTTTAAAAAAGTGTTTTTGGGGTTCAATTTCTTATTCCACATGAACACGATCTGGGTATCCTTCTCTCTCTGCTCATATTTAAGAAAGACACCTAAGAATTAATTAAAAGCATTTGGGGTAACTCATACATTTGGTAGGATCTCATAACTGGTGGGCCTTGCTATAGTATGATTAGGAATGGTTATCAAATATACCAAATGTCAAAGCCTGTAAGCCTTTTTTTCCTAGGCCAGATTTCCTGGAGAATAACCCCTCTATCTCCTGCCTGGCTGCTAGGACTCTGCATATCATGTTGGAACAGGAGGTTGGGGGAGGGTCACACTCCTCACAATGTAAATTGGCATAAATCTTCCCAATTTTAATACTGCTTCTCTTGCATATCTTCACATGTGCCTTGTGTTCCCTAACACAAAGCCTTGCTGGTTAAACCTCTTTAGTTTTATTTGAATCTTCTGCCAGAGGAGACGGAGTAGTCACAGTGGAACTGATTCAAGGAGTATCTGGGCATCTAATACTTCTCTTATAGACCCCAATTTTTAGCTCCTTCCACACCCACTTCCAGAGTAGCTTGCCTTTAATTTCTGAGTTTTTCTCAAACTCATCAGCACAAATTCACTTGTTTCCTTTTATCCTACCTCCTGTAGGCACTTAGTTTGGGGCCTCCCTTCCTTACTAAGTTATAACATCTTCCAAAGTTTGATGACATTTCTTTGGCACTTTACATCTCTTTTCTCTGTCAGATGAATTTGAACCTTTGTCTTCTTTCCTGTCATTTTAGTGGAGTTAGAGGAGATAACTGGTGTATTCTACCTGACTACAGTTCCCTCATCCCTCTTTCCACCATGCTTGATTAATTTATTTGGCCAATGTTCTCTCAACATTAGTGTATACTCAGGAAAGTAAGAGATAGATACAAGATATTCTTATCTCTAATGGAACTTTTACCCAAGTTAAAATACAGAACACAAATAGATGAGCAAATTCTAAAATAAATTAATACAAACTTTTAGAAATATGATAAAGTGCTAATTCAGTACTGTATGATTAACCGAAAGGAACTGATAAAGCTAATTGCTGCAGGCAGTGAGAATTGAAAACAATCTTTATTGGTCTAGAATCAAGGAGAGGTTTACCAAGTAGAACTTAATGCCATAGAATTTGGAAAGCCACTGAGAATGAAGGAATTCCAAGTGAGAGAAACTGAGAAAGTATGGCAAATGGTGAATGCATTTGGCAAAAACAGGAGTTTACTATAAGGAAACTATAAATAGGTTATCATCAATTACACATTTTAGGTGAAAAAATATGATAAGAAAAATATGGATAACAATAATAATAATCCTTGAGACTCCAGGTTATAATCCTAGCTACACCTTAGACTTGATGTTCAGTGAGGGTGTATCACTATACTGCTTCACTTCCAAGTTCCCATCCATATACTGTGAATTATATCTATCAAAACTGTTCTTCTTGATGGTGGAACTTCTGGGCCCAACAATTAGCCTCCCCTAAAGGAATTAGCAGTTGAAGGAGCAGATTCTGCAACATATGCTTTCTGAACACTTTGTAGAGAAGAAGCCAAGATGTGCTAGGCTAAACGTTTTTAAAAGGGGGAGAGTGAGTGGGTGCATTACAGATATCAAGGAAGTGGTCATGAACTTTTAAAAAGAGAAAAGGTGAATGTGGGATAAAAGATTCTCTGGAACAACAAATATGCTGAAGATGGTAGTTGCATAAGAGTTCAGAAAGTAACTTAACAAAGAGGTAGTTCACATTATTCAAAAGAGGAGGAAGATGGGAGAGGGAACATTTAAACTGGAACACTGCACTTATAAGAAACTCAAGTGCAATTGATTTATGTTTGCAGAATTGTATATGACTAATTGGGAAATAGATGGGGAAACAGTGGAAACAGTGTCAGACTTTATTTTTGGGGGCTCCAAAATCACTGCAGATGGTGACTGCAGCCATGAAATTTAAAAGACGCTTACTCCTTAGATGGAAAGTTATGACAAACCTAGATAGCATATTCAAAAGCAGAGACATTACTTTGCCAACAAAGGTCCGTCTAGTCAAGGCTATGGTTTTTCCAGAGTCATGTATGGATGTGAGAGTTGGACTGTGAAGAAACCTGAGTGCCGAAGAGTTGATGCTTTTGAACTGTGGCGTTGGAGAAGACTCTTGAGAGTCCCTCAGACTGCAAGGAGATCCAACCAGTCTATTCTAAAAGGGATCAGTCCTGGGTGTTCTTTGGAAGGACTGATGCTAAAGCTGAAACTCCAGTACTTTGGCCACCTCATGTGAAGAGTTGACTCATTGGAAAAGACTCTGATGCTGGGAGGGATAGGGAGCAGGAGGAGAAGGGGATGACAGAGGATGAGATGGCTGGATGGCATCACTGACTCGATGGATGTGAGTCTGAGTGAACTCTGGGAGTTGGTGATGGACAGGGAGGCCTGGCGTGCTGTGATTCATGGGGTTGCAAAGAGTCGGACACGACTGAGCGACTGAACTGAACTGAACTGAATTGGTAGCAGGAAAAATTGTAATTATCTGAGTCTTATAAATACATGGCAGGCAAATATCTTCCATGATGAACTAAAATCTTGATGATTAAGCTGATCACTAACAAATTTTCTCCTTATATTTTTTCTTTATTCTTCTCCCTCTCTCACAACTGGTGTATCCCCTCTTCCCACCCAGGACTCAAACAGGATCCTGCAGTGTTCACAGTTTAATATTCTTTCTTCCATTTTCTTCTTTTCTTGTTTGTTTTGTTTCGAAAAGTACCAAGAAATCCTTTGTATCAACTCTCTTGACAACTGTCTAAATGGGTAGATACCTGTCTTTTCTCTGGAAATGCTGACAGTAACCCAGTGTTTTCCTAGTGACCTTTCAAGGAAGCTGTCTTCTTCAAAGGTAAGAAGGAATCCTAATCTGGGAGGTGGTCTAGGGCTATGATCCTCACCAGATTCTTGCTCTAGGAGCAAAGCTCCACTGCCGACAGTAACAGATTCAATTTCCTGAAGTGAGGCTGTATACCATGCAACAGCCAGAGTCACTCCAGGAAAGCCAAATTTGCAGTTACTTCCCTCACATCCTATGAAATATTGTGTTTCTAAGTTACATATTTATTCATGGAAAAAGCCAATAGTCTATAATGACTGTCAGTTCATTTTTCTTATGTGTCCTTATACTGGATACCTTCTGTCTGTCTCTCCAGGTCCTCTCTCCATTTTTCTCCATTCTGCTCTGTCTTGCTCAGCTGGCCTACAAAAACCATGTCATCAAGACTCCCATGACCTCTGGTTTCTTGTTGGGTTTGGCCAACGAGAGCCTTGGCAGGACATAAAAGGGTGGGATGAGCATGAGATTAGGGTGTGTATTCCTCTCAGAGGCAGCTTTGGTTGGACATGTCCTTTCAGCTGGCTCAGTGTGCTTTTCTAGGTGATCTTCTCCACCCATCTTTTCTTTCTGGTCAGTAACTGTTCCCTTCCCTCATCTTTTCAGATCTAAGTGTAGTAACACTTCATCCACTGCTACTGGCCTCAAATTGCTGCACTATGTCTTGTGGTTTCCCTACACTCTATCCTCACCCTTAACACGTACCTTTATAAACAGTCTCCTTGTAAATAAACCCTCCTGGAATCATCCTGATTTGGCTACTCCACCTGTTTCCTGCTAGGAACTGAAAGAGGTAATCACTCAAGAAATAAGTCATTTTTTAAGAAAGATTTTATCGAAAAAAGTCTCTACCTGAAAAGAGGTGAAACTAATTCAGCAAGTGAAGACATTCCAGCTTTGAAGCCATAGATAGTTTGGTTCAAGTTCCAGACCATCCTTTTATAAACTGTGTGTCCTTGAACAAGGTACTCAAACTTTCACAGCAGTTGTTTAATCTTTAAATGAACACAGCTATAGTACCTATATCACAGAATTGGCAAAGATTAAATGAAGCAATTTTAAATGAGATTTTAAAGGTTCAGAGACAGCAAGTTCTTTATTCTTACTAGCTAATAAAAACAATCATAAAATAATATAATATTTATTAGTTAATAACTCTTCTTCTGAAAGAGGCTACATTCACAAGAGGAACTTGAATTAAATTTTAAGGATTGGGTAACTGAAATATATGTTGCTAGGCTCAGATAGGACTTACTCAAGATGTGTTTCTTCACACAGGATTATTGCTTTCAATCTCCCATCAGTTTTCTAACTTCAGACTTCTAAAAGGAAAGTTACCTTGAGATTTTTGCAGAGAATCAGGATCAGAAGTCACTTCATTTGTTGCTAGATATAATAACTACTTTGTCTAGAAATTTTCCTCAGGACGGTCATATACAGGTAGTATTGCATATACCTAAAACTTATGTCAAAAGCAAAAGAAGCCTCACCATTCCCCTATCAGCAGCATGAATTAATCACTTGCTTTAATTAGGAGTCACATTCTAGAGGTTTCTATAATTGGAGAGTTAATTGAATGAGCTATTGCAAGGTAAAGTAATTTCTACTTCCTTGAACTTAACTGTGGTGAATGGAATTTTTTTCAGGAAACCAATTATCCTAAGCATTTCCACACAATCTACTTTTGGTCCTGTTTGCTCCAATCCTGCAGGAGTTTGAAATGAGAAAGATGCTGACAGTACATGCATAAGGCAGATGTACATTTTTTGTACAGAGTTTACATATATTAATAGGCTTAAATTGATCTATGAACAAAGTCAATTGCCATCTCTTGATTATTTATGTAAATTAAAGGACAACTTAATTTCTACCATATGAGCCTTCTGGCAGCAAAGGTTACTGAAGGTTTTAGTCCTTCTCTTTTCAAGGGTTTGGGGAAGAAAGACAACCTACTCTCTGCCAATAGTTAGCTATACTTCATAGAAGGCCGTTATTTTGGATCCTATAATAATCTAATCAAGAAAACCATGGATCTGATGTAACTTCCCCTGCTCAGCTCCAGCACCTCTCCTAGAAAAGACCATAAACAATCTGCAAACAAAAGAAATAAAACTGTATAGAATTTCACCACCAGGCACAGTCCCAAACCAAAACATGCAATTTTAAGGATCCTGACATCGTGACCAAAATAGACAAAGAAGATGTGGTTAGCTTAGTTGACCATGGATTACTGGTATAAAATGGAATCAGGATAAGTTAACCCCTGCACCCAGAATCAAGGAATGAGGTGCTTTAGCAGTCAAGAAAGAGATTGTGCTTTTTACCAATACTGATATGTACATATTTGAAAACAAACATATATATTGAACACTATAATTAGGTTGTTCTTTTCTAGGACCCTTTCAATAGTTCGTCTCCAACATGAGAATTAATAGGAGAAAAAAGAAAGTTTTTCATTTATCTCATATATAGCCCTTATCAAGAATGGTTTTCCACAATAAGAGTAGGTAGGCTGTAAGGTTTTTTGCCTGGGTTTCCCAACTCAAGAAAGACATAGTGTAGATCTATTTATTCTTGTACTCTACTCTGAGAATAGGCAGAGAGGGAAGACCATGTCATACCACCAGCATTAACTCGAATCGTATTTCTGCCTCTAACTCACTTCTATTGGGGGGATAGGGAGAGGGGAGCAAATATCATCTCTGAGTTTAAAGTTCAAGTGAGATTATTCAGTGCAATGAGATAATATATATACATGAATTTTAGAAATTCTAAAGTGCTCTACAAATGAGGGTTAAATGAAAAACTTAGTTATGATAAGTACAAGCCAATGCAATTATCCATTTTATATAACAAAAGTGTTTTATGTAAAAATGTTAAAATGCAGCTTGTAAACTTTTTTTTTCTGAATCACTTTCATGAAAGAAAAAAAGAAGTGTTTATCAACAGCTTAAAAAATAAAATTAAGGGTGATAAATCCATGAGGGGTAACTAAGAAAAATTGTGCTATAAGGTTATATACTTTAAAAAAAATAAACATTTTTTATCTGACTGCAAGAGTAGCACATGCTCATTGGAGGACAATTGGAAATTATCTTTTTTTTATTATTAACACTTTTTAGTATTATGGTCCCTTTTATCCCCTAGTGAGTTCAGTTCAGTCCCTCAGTCATGTCCGACTCTTTGCGACCCCATGGACTGCAGCATGCCAGGCCTCCCTGTCCATCACCAACTCCCAGAATTCACTCAAACTCACGTCCATCGAGTTGGTGATGCCATCCAGCCATCTCATCCTCTGTCATCCCCTTCTCCTCCTGCCTTAAATCTTTCCCAGCATCAGGGTTTTTTCCAAGGAGTCAGTTCTTCACTTCATGTGGCCAAAGTATTGGAGCTTCAGCGTCAGTCATTCCAGTGAATATTCAGGACTGATTTCCTTTAGGATTGACTGGTTTGATCTCCTTGTAATCCAAGGGACTCTCAAGAGTCTTCTCCAACACCACAGTTCAAAAGCATCAATTCTTTGGCACTCAGTTTTCTTTATGGTCCAAGTCTCACATCCATACATGACTACTGGAAAAACCATAGCCTTGACTAGAAGGACCTTTGTTGGCAAAATAATGTCTCTGCTTTTTAATATGCTGTCTAGATTGGTCATAGCTTTTCTTCCAAGGAGCAAATGTCTTTTAATTTCATGGCTGCAGTCACCATCTGCAGTGATTTTGGAGCCCAAGAAAATAAAGTCTGTCACTGTTTCCATTGTCTCCACATCTATTTCCCCAGTCAAATGTATGTATATATTACTTCTTATAAAATTTTTCTCCCTTACCAAAGGTGGGACTATGGGCAATCAAACCATCCTGGTGCTACCTGTCTGTGCCATAGTTAAAGTGCGAGTACTGGACTCAGTGGGCCAGGTCTAATCCTCTCTGGTAGTTGTTTTGTTTTCATACTCTGTTTTGACAAAGCAGAGAAAGGGGTTAAGAGTTGTGGGAGGCAGAGTTTTAGTTAGCCCTTAAGATTTCTAGCCCCTCATATAAACACATCTTCTCCCAGGTATCCTATCAAATACTAATCCAGGGGCTGCTAAGAAGAAATTTGCAGATGTAATGAAGGTCACAAATTTATGACCCAGCAATTCCACTTCTAGGTATTTACCTGAAGACAAGATAAAACTAAAAAAGACATCTATATGCAAATGTTTATTGCAACATTGTTTATGATAGCCAAGATATAGAAACAACCCAAGTATCCATCAATGTATGAATGGATAAAGAAGTATATGTATATATACATATACACACATGTACACACAGCAAAATATTACTCAGCCATAAAAAAAGAATGAAATTATGTCATTTGTGGCAACATTGATGGCCTTCAAAGGCATTATGCTGAGTGTAATAAATCAGATGAGAAAGACAAATATCATATTACCTCTCTTAAAGCCTTAAAGATAAAGGCTTTTATAGATAAAGAAAACAGATTGGTGATTGCCAAAGGTAGGGGGCAGGTGTGGGAGAAATGGGTGAAGGAGGTCAAAATATTGAAAAAAAGTATGGTGCATTACTAATAACAACAACAAAAATCCAGTAATTGTTTAAAAAATACTTGCAAGGACTAAGTTCAAAAGGGCTTGTTTTGTACAAATTTCATGAACAGCCTATAATCTTCATATGGATATTTTATATATATATATATGTGTGTGTGTGTGTGTGTATACATATATATATATGGAGATTATCCTTAGTGCTGCTGCTGCTAAGTCGCTTCAGTCGTGTCCGACTCTGTGCGACCCAATGGACGGCAGCCCACCAGGCTCCCTCGTCCCTGGGATTCTCCAGGCAAGAACACTGAAGTGGGTTGCCATTTCCTTCTCCAATGCATGAAAGTGAAAGTGAAGACACTCAGTCGTGTCTGACTCTTCACGACCCCATGGACTGCAGCCTACCAGGGTCCTCTGTCCATGGGATTTTCCAGGCAAGAGTACTGGAGTGGGGTGCCATTGCCTTCTCCGACTATCCTTAGTAGGCCTCATCTAGTCAGGCGAACCCATAAAAGGGACAGGGTTCTCCCCAAAGAAAAAGATTTGAAGCACTAGAAACCTCTATGAATTAAGACTAGCACCTGGCTGACAGTCAGCAAGTCAACAGGCATCTCATCCTACAGCTGCAAGGAACAGGATTCAGTCAGCAACCTAAATGAGCTCAGAAGAAAGCCCTTCTTCAGAGCCTGCTGAAGAGACACAATCCAGCCAACACCTTGATTCAACCCTCTAAAACCCCAACAGAGAAGCCAGTCATTCTGTGCTTGGACTTCTGACCTACAGAATTGTGAGTTAATAAGTGGATATTGTTTTTAGCTGTGATGTTTGTGGTAATTTGTTGTCTAGCAATAGAAAATGAATGTAAAAGTTCTGTTTCCGACGTCTCCAGTTTACTTGGATTAAGGGAAGCAGCTCTTTCTTCTCTACGGCTGCTGTAGTATTCTATTGCATAACTGCACCACCATTTGTTTATCCATTCAGCTGTTGAGGAACATTTGGGTTGTTTCCAGTCTGGGTCTATTCTGAATAATGTTGCTATGAACATTGTGTACAAATCTTTTGGGGACATCTGGCGCTACACAGAAAACACAGGAAACATATAGGGAACCATTAACTCAGGGACATTTCAGTTGAACATCTTCTGACCTGTTACTCCCTCTCTCTGAGTTCTGATCCTTGATTCTCAAGCACCCTGAGTCTCATGGAGCCACCAAGTGGCCTGGCTGAGTGCCCCCTGCCTACTTCCCCACCTTCCAGGGGATGCTCCATAATGCCCACTTTGAACTTTACTTTTTGGCAGTCCTATTGAAAAAAAAAAAAAAAAACAACTAAAGATATCTAGAGACCACAGTAACTTACATTCAAACTAGTTAGCCTCTAAAAAGGAAACAAACAGAACAGAAACCACCTGATCTCCACATCATGCCCCTCACCATGGATGTTAATTATAGGACAAGTGCGTTCATTGCTGTTAGCAATGATTTTGAGATTTCCCACCAGTTTTCACTGTATTTGCCCAGCCCTAAAGAAACATCAGGAAAGTATTTCAGAGTCACAAACACCGTATTTCTTATTTACTGACAGAAGATGGTAACAGTTTTTTTAATACAAAAGTTGAGAACAGGTTTAACCACTTACTGAGAAATTCAGAGTCAAGATTGGAGTAATATTTCAGGTGTTAGGAATTCTCATCAAGTACACTCCACATTAACAGGTAGTCCTTTTCACTTGAAATAAACCTGGAACCAGAGACACTAGAAATGCCTTCAATCGCAATGAATACGATACTTACCTTAAACTTTTGCTTAAGCAAATTCAAGCTCTTGCTTTAACTTTTCATGCTTTTGTAGGGGGGAGGAATTAAGTTGATCATTTAATTGAATGTGATTTGTGTTTGTGAATGTGAAGAGCCACAGGAGAAATCATGGGAAAGTGGAAGAGATACTGACTGGGATAACTGCCCTGAGATGCCTAATTTCAAATTTATATTCCCTCAAAATCCTCTCTCTGTTGATAAAAGGTTATCTAGTTTCGAATATAAACAGGCTTTGTCAATGCTAACTTCAAGAATGATCATCAGTCATGTAAGCTAGTGCCTTGAGATAACCAGAATTGAGGAAAGAGAATTTATTTATAGAAACTGGCACAATGAAATGTACAATTTATTTGAGAATAAAGAGAAAGTTCTCCAAACAGATAGAACTGGCCTATGCAAGAGTAACATGCTAAAAGAAGTCCTAGAGAAGATAAAATTGTTTAGAGTTCAGCTAATTGTTGAACGAGTGGTTTTGACTTAAAACGATATCCATTTGACCTCCTCCCTGATCCTTGAAATCTTGGCTGACTGTGATGTCCATCTTCTATCTGAAGTCAACAAGCATGATTCAATTCAGTTCAGTTGCTCAGTTGTGTCCAACTCTTTGTGACCGCATGGACTGCAGCACGCCAGTCCATCCTCCCTGTCCATCACCAACTCCCAGAGTTTACTCAAGCTCATGTCCATTGAGTCAGTGATGCCATCCAACCATCTCATCCTCTGTCGTCCCCTTCTCCTCCCGCCTTCAATCTTTCCCAGCATCAGGGTGTTTTCAAATGAGTCAGCTCTTCGCATCAGGTGGCCAAAGTATTGGAGTTTCAGCTTCAACATCAGTCCTTCCAATGAACACCCACGACTGATCTCCTTTAGGATGGACTGGTGGGATCTCCTTGCAGTCTAAGGGACTCTCAAGAGTCTTCTCCAACATCACAGTTCAGAAGCATCAATTCTTCAGTGCTCAGGTTTCTTTATAGTCCAGCTCTCACATCCATACATGACTACTGGAAAAACCATAGCTTTGACTAGACGGACCTTTGTTGGCAAAGGAATGTCTCTGCTTTTTAATATGCTGTCTAGGTTGGTCATAACTTCTCTTCCAAGGAGCAAGCATCTTTTAATTTCATGGCTGCAGTCACCATCTGCAGTGATTTTGGAGCCCAAGAAAATAAAGTCTGTCACTGTTTCTATTGTTTCCCCATTTATTGGCCATGAAGTAATTGCTACCTCTCAAAATGCCCACCTCATTCTAGGCTGCCTTAATGACCCAGCTTATGCCCCTTTATATACTCATCGCCCTGAGGGTATTCTCACCCTATAGGATATCTGACATTTTCCCATTTATCCAGTACTGGTTCTTTACCCTGAACCTCTGAACCACTTCCCACTCTCAACCCCTTGAGTGGTGGCAACAGGGTGTTCTTGGCAGGAGAACAGCTTTTAGTGAGGGGCCCGTGACTCCTTCAGCCCCTCTGATAAATCTAAAGTTAGTCACAGTCTGGAACTTCCATACTGATGGTTAATCTGATCAAAATCTAATCAAAAGCCCCAGGGAGTGACTGGTTTCCACTTGGAGGTGATTCTATCTCATGTTCCTTTGAGCTTTCTCTCCCCCATATTGCTTATAATGGTTTTAGTACACAGGTGTTGTGAGTTATGGGTTGTAGAGACTTTATAGCCCAAGGGGCCAATGCTATAGTTTTGACATTGTCCTTTATTTGTGGTAGAACTGTCTCGCAAGTGACTTTAGGAAACAGTACTCTTTGGCCTGCAGAGTTGGGGAGGGCCAGTGCATTTAATAATACCTGGGATTCCCAAGGTACCAACCCCTACACTCCACTGGAGCAGGCAACTGCCTTGGGCATGGAGTTTTTATAAATTTCCCACTAGAGCCAATACCAGTCTGCCTGGATTGAGCCTCACAGAGGGAGGTCAGTAACTTGTAGCCCCTGGCTGGGATGCAAGGCTTCTGGGTGGGTGGGTGTACATGTGTATGCACATGCACCTCGGGGAAAGCAGCAGCTTCTCACAAGTGAAAGTTTCTCCCACAAAGTGAGATCTTGAAACAATTTTTCTTAATCTTTCTTCTCTTTTTGCCAGGGTTTGGTAGTTTTCTAAAGGAAAGGTCCCACTGAGAGAGTGGTATATCATAATGGAAAGGGCAAGTCTCATTTCTGATACCCCTCTGTCCCCAACTAACTTTGTGACCTTGACCTAATAGCTCAATTTCTTCATTAGTGAAATGGGAAATTGCCTCTTAGACCACGTGCTCGCATAAGGATTTTTAGCTCTATGAGTTGTCTACCTCCCATATAGGCCTAAATAAATATATGACAAACTTAAGAATACTCTCTTCTGGCCATTTTTAGGGCTGTGGACAAATAAGTCAATGTCTTCTCAAAATCTTTAGTTGACTACTTAGTAAAGCATACATATTTAAAATCATATTTATAAAATAATGTATTGATTTTTAATGTTAATATTTGTCCACTGTCACTTCATAAAACAATTATTCCTCACTAGTGTTCTTTTGTGACTAATTCAACCGTTTTCTAGACACAGAATTGTCAGTTCCCTCTAAGTTGCTGACACTTTTTGAATCTATATACAATGCTGTCACCAGAAAAGATAATACTAAATCATCCATGTACATAGCACTTGGTGATTTTTTAAAATTTCCTATAAATGCATATGTATAGTCTTCATAAAGTACATTCACCAAATTCATTATTTTTATGTGTTCTCTAAAAGGTCTATTTAAAAACACATCTAACACTTGCATTTCAGGGCTAATAACTTCAAGAATTGTTACTAGATCAGTAATAAATTTCTTTTCCTCTCTTTCTTTAACCAGTTCTGGTAGACGACCTCCACAAGCCTCTGAAACAAACATTAACTTAGATCATTTCACCCTGATGTGTCTTCCCTTCACAGTAGTTTGTGGTTCCAAATTCAGATGTTGAGGGAGTACCAGAAAACGGCTTCAAAGGATGTGTATTGAAGATGACTTCCTTTTTTCTGGGAAATAATTTTGGAGACAAAAACTTACCTTTTATGTGGCTAAATGGGGTCAATATAAAGCCATTAGTTCAAATTAATTCCAGAGTTTTAGCTTAGGTTTTTTATTTCTTCATTTAACTTTGGAGCCCAAGATCACAGCACTCTTAAGTAGAAGATTTTCTTTAAAATTACATTACTATTATTCTCTTTTTAAAGGAAGGATCAGAATTTAATATATATGCTTAACCAACCAGTCACACTCTGAACCATCAGAAAACTAAAAGGAAGCCCTTTCAAAAATAACCACTCGACTAGTTTATCACATGCAGCCTAATATGGATCAAGATAATAGAAAAAGAGAAGTTCACATATAGCACTTTATGCTTTTTCAGTTTTTCTTCGAAGTCAAATTTCCAACAACCTGGACCTTGTCTTTCTCTTGTGACTTTGCCGTTTATGGAAGGGTGGGGAAATGCTGGTGCCTTTCTGTGACCATTGCTGGTAGCTGCTACTTTCAATTTGCTCTCCCTGTCACACAAGAAAGTATTGCTACTCCTGAGCAGCCCTCCCCAAGATGCTAGGGCATGCCTGCCAGGAGCTGACTATGAAAACTTTGTTTTTTTGATCAGGCAGGAAATGAAAAGAAACCTGTCCTTCCGTTTGGCTCAAAATAAGAATGAGTGTATATAGAAGAGTCCCAGGGGGAAAAAATGCAAGAAAAATAAACTCAGCTTTCCACCACCAACACCCTTTTTTGCCCTCAATAGAAACCTACAGGCAAGCTGTCTCAGTGGATAGTAAATATTCAGAATGCTGTGAGGGAAGTGTTGCATGATTAAAGCAAAAACAAAACAACAACAAAACACAGGAGCAAAGCCATTGTGATCTCTCTCGAACTCTGCAACAGGCAAAGTTATTGTTTCTTATTGACTTGTTGGCCAAACCTCTCCTTCACCTACCTCAGCCAGTGTGGACGGGAAGAAGAGACCTTGGCTTCAGCATAAATAAGTCAGTTCTAAAGAGACTGACAATCACCTTATTAGAGCCTAACTTATTTTCATGCCAATGGAAAGCTCAGTCTAAGGGAAGTGTATCCTCAGGCAGCCAATCACTGGGGTTCCTTCTTCTCAAGCCTCAGGAGTCCCAAGGGAAATCCCACTGATGAATGCCCTGCCCCCATCTGAGACTGGCTGCTGGATTTCAATAGGCCTCTGTTCCCTATTTCAGATGGGAAAAAAGGAAAAGTTTCCTAGTATCCTTATTAGGAGAATTTTCAATAGAGTTGTTTAAGGAGAGGGTTAATACTGATTTGGTGTTCAAGATGGCCAACTCCACCTCCATATGAAAATCTGAAAATAATTCTGATAAAAAGAGCAGCTCTGCTTGTGAGCAAACCAGATGGCTATCCACCCCTTCATCAAGTCTGTTAGTTTTCACGTCGCTGCCTTGGAAGTTTCTCCCCAGGAAAACACATGGACATGAGACTTTTTGACTGAGTTAGGAATCTGTTTTAAAACAAGGTCCATCCACAACTAACCCCTGGGTCTGCCCAACATAATTGCCTGTTTCATTTTCTTCAGGATATTTTTTCTAGCAGATTGACTACCCTTCTGGATAACTAAATATATCACTTATGGTCAACAAAGTGAAAATATTGAGGCTTCTTTGTGGAGAATTCAGACCAAAACTTGGTGTTTGCCTGAATTCTCTGGATCTGCGCAGTATGCTGCAGCTGGGCGTGCTCTGGGGGGTTGAAGCACACATAATTGGAAAATGTCTCAGATTCTACTTGAAGGTTTATTTATGGAGCTGCTCATTAAAGCATAAGTAGAAAGAACCTCATAGGCCACTTACCAAGGGAAGCTTCTTGTTTCATCGGGAAGTGGGGATTGAACATTTTATAATCCTTCGCAATCCCACTTCCTCTAACTAGTTGTCACGTCCCAGACAGGTATGATAATCAAAGTCCAACCTTGGAACGGACAGAGTTGGTGTTAGGGTGGGTGTCTATTGCCCAACATACTGTGTTGAGTGCACTAATACAATGTTTAGCATCTTGGCAAATGTAGAATTACTGACAATAGCTACAACTGACCAAAATAAACATTAGTATGGAATAAACTATTCTTTATATGGGCGTGGAATTCTCAGCATGGGGTGAAGAGTCCATGAATAGATTTCAGAGTGATCCTCCTAAGAATTCTGTGGGAATAAAGTTGGCATCTGTATATGTGTCCTTTATTCATATTCTCAAAAGGGCACCTAATAAAAACTGTAAAGCAGGAGCCATTAGTCTAGATTTATAAGCACTGTACATTAAGGTAACATGCTATACCCACATAACTTGGTCTTAACCAGTTTAAACTTTGAAATAAATTTTACCCTCTCTCCAGTTTTCCCAGGTGGCTCTAGTGGTAGAGAACCTGCCTGCCAATACAGGAGACATAAGAGACGTGGGTTCGATCCCTGGGTCGGGAAGATCTTCTGGAGTAGGAAATGGCAATCCCCCCCAGTATTCTTGCCTGGAGAACCCCATGGATGGAGAAGCCTTGCTGGCTTGCATGGGGTTGCAAAGAGTCAGACACAGCTGAAGGAACCTAGCACTGGTACCCTCTCTCCAGATCCTGATTCTACCACATGCTTCAAACCATGTACAAGTATTTTAGCTTTCCACTGTGTGAGATCTTGATAAGCAGACTTCCTTCTCTAAATCTTTTTTAAAATCTTTCTTTAATAGTATGATATATACTAACACTAATGAGAATAAAATACATCTTGTGAAACAACTTTGAAAAGAAATGGAAACCAGTGATATTGTTTGATACCCTTCTCACTAATTCTAATTTGACGTTAATCATCACTATGAACTATAATCTGGCTCATAAAGGTCTAGGTTTGTTTAGCATCAAAGCACACTCAAATTTTATAGTATATGTGAAAACAAAGTTTTTTTTTAAAAAAAGCGTTAGTTACATATTTTACCTGCTGCTGCTGCTAGTTATAATATATACTGCTAGTTATAACCTGCTAGTTATAATCAAAGAGACCCACTCTATAGTTAAGATTTTTTTTAACTCTGGATTTAAATGAAACATCAGTATTTTATCATTTATCCCTTGGTCATTGCTTAATTCAATTTTAACTTCTCTTGGGTGAACTCCAGGAGTTGGTGATGGACAGGGAGGCCTGGCATGCTGTGGTTCATGGGGTTGCAAAGAGTCGGACATGACTGAGCGACTGAACTGAACTGAACTGAACTGATCTCAGCGTACTGGTGTACCAAAATTTTCACTGAAGTCTCTCAATATTTTAGTTTTCAAGAACAGCTTGAGATACAATTTGCATACCATGAAATTCACCAGAGTGTACAATTTAGTGGGTTTTTTTTTTTTCAGTATATTCACAAGGTTATGCAACCATTACAACTATATAACTTTAGAACATTTTCACCACCTCAAAAAGAAACCTCATATCCATTAGCAGTTGCTCCCTACCCACCCCGCTCCTCCAGTCCCTGGCAACCACTAATCTACTTTCTGTTTCTATTGATTTGCCTATTCTGAACATTTTATGTAAGTGGAATCGTACAACATGTGGCTTTTGGTATCTGGCTTTTTTTTTTTTTACTAGCATAATATTTTCAAAGTTCATCAAAGCATCTATCAGTACTTCATTCTTAGAGACTGGCCTTTCAATATTTTAAATGAGTTGTGTTGGGGGTTTTGGCTTTTACTAAGTATTTATCAGAGAAGGCAATGGCACCCCACTCCAGTACTCTTGCCTGGAAAATCCCATGGACGGAGGGGCCTGGTGGGCTGCAGTCCATGGGGTCGCTAGGAGTCGGACACGGCTGAGCAACTTCACTTTTACTTTTCACTTTCCTGCATTGGAGAAGGAAATGGCAACCCACTCCAGTGTTCTTGCCTGGAGAATCCCAGGGACGGGGGAGCCTGGTGGGCTGCCGTCTATGGGGTTGCACAGAGTCGGACACGACTGAAGCGACTTAGCAGCAGCAGCAAGTATTTATAGTATTGAGGTGATGTCTGTCAGATGTAATTTTGTTGAACGGGTCCTGTGACACAGTGACTAGCAAGGTATAGGGAGAAGAGGTATAGGTCTGGTGCCTCACCAATCCTAGATGGGCCCAGAAAGAGCACTGGGCTGTGGGATCCCCCTCACAAGCTGGCAGAGAGCTGAAGCCAGTCAGGTGAGAATAGTCACTGGGTGGGGGGTAGTTTAGGGCATTAAGACATGGATCTTGGTCCTACCAAGTGTCTTGTTTCCTTCAAGTATGCTGCCCCAAATTCTAGGTGTTCAAATACATTCAGGAGACACAAAACATTGAGAACCTCAATTTTATTTACCCTGGTTTTCTCTGTTTGGCTAGATGGAAATTGCCATCAATGTACATAGAATCCTTTTGGGGCTAAAAACAAAATGTTCTTGATTTGGCTTAATTAAGGATTGCTTATCTTTTAGCAGAAGGTCACGCTTTGCTTGGTCATGACCACAGGTGATCCATTTGTTGTAGCTTTTGCTCTCTTTCTCCACAGGCAGAGAAGGGACATAGTGCTATGATGCTGTGGTGCTATGATGCTACTGAAACCATAAATGGACTGCCCTCCTTTCTCCCTATCATAAAGAGAATCGTTTCCAGTTAGTTCTGTTTAAGCACCATACCAACCCCCTCCTCTTCTTATAATGCATCTACCAGTAATGAGAGTTTCAACTGATTTACCTGGAGCCAGGTGTGATTTTGACTACAATTACAGGAGTCTTGCATATTTTAAGCACAATCTTAGGGTAATGCTTGCCATATGATCCATCAGATCACAGAGAAAGCTTGTTAAAAATGTAGATTTCAGAGTGTCTCTGGTGGTCAGGTGGTTAAGAATCCACCTTGCAAAGCAAGGGACATTGTTTTGATCCCTGGTCCAGGAAGATCCCTAATGCTGCATGGTAACTAAGCCCACAGGCTACAACGACTACAGCCCACACACCGTAGAGCCTGTGCTCCTCAACAAGAGAAGCAACCACCGTGAGACGCTTGCACACCGCAACTAGCAAGTAGCCCCTGCTCTCTGCAACTAGAGAAAGCTCGCGTGCAGCAACGATGACCCAACACAGCCAAAAATAAATAAATAGATTATTATTTTTTTTTAAGTAACGCCAGTTTCCTTGGTTTAATTCTGGAGTGGACTACAGAAATGTGTGTTCTAAGTAAGCACAATTGTCCTATGTCAATGCAGGAGATCCATTAAAAGAATCTAAGAAATACTGCCTTACTGTCTTGTTTATAAACTGCCTCAGACACAATTTCCAAAGTGTCTCTTTTGAATGTTTTATGTATTCCATAAAACAATAAAGCTGGTGAGGAAGACACAAATTTTAATTTTGTTATTGCATCTCAGTATGCTTCAGATGCCAATTTTTATCCTTGTCTTTCTCCACCCACCATGTAAAATAATGGTTATGTTGCTGCTGCTTGACAGGAAGATGGTGACTTATAGAGAAGACCCTAGAGACAAAAAGCTAGTTCAAGGGCAGGAAAAGAAGGAAAGGCAATTAGTGTGCTTGTACTTTGAGAAAATTGACTGGTGCACTGAGGAAGTGCTCTCTGGTGTTTCTATTTTGAGGAAATAAATGTTATTTGTAGCAGGGAAATGCTTTTAGAGAGTAGGGACTGTTTGTGCAATAAGGACTCTTTCCTTTTAAACTTTTACAGAAAACAGTTTCAGGGCATGGACTTGGAGTGTGAAATGTGTGTGTCTGGAAAATTCAACACCAATATTCCTTTTCCTAACTTTGCTAGAAAGTAATTTTGTTGAACAGGTCCTGTGACACAGTGACTAGCAAGGTATAAGAGTAAGAAGTATGGGCCTGGTGCCTCACCAATCCTAGATGGGCCCAGAAAGAGCACTGAGCCATGGGATCCCCTGGCCCAGGAGATCTTTTGCCTTTGACTCCTTCTTCAATTCTTCAAATCAAATATACTATCTTGCCCATTGAAGAATTTTGAACAACATACCCACTATGGAACTCACGTCAGGTTTCAGCAATGGGTTTAGGGCAGCTGGTGATAGCAACTGGACATCATCTTACATGTTCATATATCACTGTTAATTTTGTTTAATGCTGAGGGAATGCATATAACTGTCAATGGACATTTCCTACCTGAGACTAAAGCATTCCTTTTTCATCAAAAGGCTATTCATCCGTATGTAATAATCATTCATTGTCAAAGGTTTTTCAGAAAATTTCTCTCCCAAAAGTTTTCTCTGATTAAGGGAAAGCGGTAAGATTTCCACATCTCACTTTGGGATCTATTCCTGAGTACCTAGCATTAATTTCTATCTGCTGCCAAAATTCTAACTCCTAACTGAACTTATGGAATATATGAGTACACAAGGCAAAAGGCTTGGAGACAATATGTAAACAAGAGGCAGAAATATATCTAAGGCTAGAGACTTGACTTGGAGAAGGTGATGGCACCCCCACCCCAGTACTCTTGCCTGGAAAATTCCATGGACAGAGGAGCCTGGTAGGCTGCAGTCCATGGTGTCGCGAACAGTCAGACATGACTGAGCAACTTCACTTTCACTTTTCATTTTCATGCACTGGAGACGGAAATGGCAACCCACTCCAGTGTTCTTGCCTGGAGAATCCTAGGGAAGGGGGAGCCTAGTGGGCTGCTGTCTATGGGGTCACACAGAGTTGGACACGACTGAAATGACTTAGCAGCAGCAGCAGCAGACTTGACTAAACGTAGCTCAGCAAGTCCAGAGGAAAGCATAAATCTAAGGTCAGCTTTAGCAGAGAGACAAGAACTAAGCCAGGAAGCAAAAACGAGATTTTGTAAATAGATGGGAAAGCAAAAAGCTAATAGAGCACAAGACGGAAGTTCAGTACTAGGGAACCGCTCAGGTAAGTAGTCGATAACCAGGAGATCTGCCTGCCCAGAGAGCTAAGGCAGCCCAGTGCCAAAATAAATGGGGAGCATCAGATGCAAAAAAAAAAAAAAAAAAATCCATTCTGAACAATAAGGAGCTGTCCTGGTCCAAAGTGTCTTAGCCATTTTCTGTCAAGACTGAACCCAGCATGTAGCCTGGGAAATTAACAGAAAGGAAGACAAATGATTGGGAAATAAGAACAGATCATATCCTTAAAGTTAGTACTGATAAATTCAAATATGGATGAGAGGGTGAAAAGTTATGTGGAAATGGAAAACAAAAATTATAAAAGATTCCAGCCAGGCATTATGTTCTCAGGGAATCTATTCTGGAATTCCCTGCCTGGGCTGAGGGCCCCTCTTGCTGCTCTCAGAGCCTCCCTTATTTTTTTTGTAACCCATTCTGGTATCTGCCACACCTTGTGATGATTGTTCATCTCCCTATACAGGCTGCAACCACCTTAAAGTTGAGTCTTATGGCTTGATTATTTTTGTGTACCCTATACATAGCGGTTTTGCAGTAAAGGTTTATCAAATGTCAATAATTACCTTTGCCTTATCACACTACAAGTTCCTTTTAGACAAGAAATACACCTTTATGACACTTCATAGTCACAGTATTTAGCTGATAAAGAAGATGAACACTTCATCCATGGGCCCTTATTCTCTTAAAACTTATTCAAGGAAATTCCCTGGCAGTCCAGTGGTTAGGACTCTGAGCTTCCACTGCAGGGCGCACTGAGTCAATCCCTAGTTGGGGAACTAAGATTCTGTATTCTGTGCAACACAGTCAAAAAATAAAATAAAAAGGCCACCCCGAAACCCACTGGGTCATTTGGGCTTTTTAAAAATTATAATAAAACTCATTCTAGTAATATTTCATAGATAGGTACCCTATAGTCATACCGAAGAACCCTTTCTACTTCTACAAGAAGTATATTCCTCTTACTGATTACTTTATAGAAAGTAAGAGGTAGTTTCATGTAGTGTTTAAGAACACAGGCTCCATAGACCGACTGCCAGAGTTGGATACCAGCTCGTCCACTTATTTTCTGGTAACCTAGGACAAATTATATAACCTTTCTGTGCCTCGATTTTGCCATCTGTAAAATGAGGATAAAGGTCATTGTAAGGATTAACTATATCACTGATAATTTTTTTAAGTACTTAAAATAGTGCCTGGCAAGTAGTAGTCAGTATAGATTATATAAAAATTAACTACTGACATACTTTGCCGGACACTACTGATTACTTTGATCAATAATTAGAATACCCACAATGTATTTGGGACCTTCCTCAAAAACATTACTGCTCTCTTTATTTCATATTTTCCCCTAGTTCTTGGTAAAAGATATTTTTCTGTAAAAACAGCAAATATGCTAAAATGGAGAAGATAATAAGTTATTGCTTCACTTATAAAAATAAGCTATAACTTTCTGAATCGATCAAATTCAGAGAATTTACCTGAAGGATCTATGATGGGGTACTGAGGAAAGTGTGTCTCGTTTGTCTTAATCATTTCCTAAGAAGTTACTAAACCTGAGGTCATTATTTTTTATACAGGAAGAGAATCTCATACTTCTGGAAAATTTCAAAACTTTGCCAACATATTTTTTGATCACCCTTACTTCCTGTGGTGGGGTTCACAAACCACACCAACTTTCATAACTGCTGAGATTTACAGAGTGAAGCCTCATTTGATAATCTTGCAAAAACTGATAGTACTTCTCTTCCTTTTCTAGATCACATATGTCTGCTTTTCAGTTCAGTTCAGTTCAGTCGCTCAGTCCTGTCCGACTCTTTGAGACCCCATGAATCGAAGCACGCCAGGCCTCCCTGTCCATCACAAACTCCTGGAGTTCACTCAAACTCACGTCCATCGAGTCGGTGATGTCATCCAGCCATCTCATCCTCTGTCGTCCCCTTCTCCTCCTGCCCCAAATCCCTCCCAGCATCAGAGTCTTTTCCAATGAGTCAACTCTTCACATGAGGTGGCCAAAGTACTGGAGATTCAGCTTGAGCATCATTCCTTCCAAAGAACACCCAGGACTGATCTCCTTTAAAATGGACTAGTTGGATCTCCTTGCAGTCATTAAAAAAAAAAAAAAAAATTCCAACCAGCCCCAAATCAGCTCCAAGCAGGTATGTATGCTATTTCCCAGCTCCATCGCCAAGGTAGCCTGGGATATCCCTCTCCCTCATCATCTCCCTTACGTCTCCCCTAGGTTAACCCAACCTGGAATCTGTTTTATAGAGAAAGAGAGTTAATCTCTGGCCTCCAGGGTTCCCTGGCTAGTGTCTCTAGTATTTAAATAAATTAAAACTGGGAAAATGAAAACCAAATTTTCATTTACCAAAACTGATCAAGAGCTAGAATGTAATTAAAAGTTATCATTAGTAGATTTTCCTGATTAGCAACTTTCAAATATTTTTGAATAAAGGAAGACAGCCTATGACACTAAAATCACACTGGAACATAACTTCTTAAAGACCCAGGCTATGCTTCATGATCAAGCCCAGAAAGAGCATTCACTGTTTAATAGAATCAGAAAGTAAAGACAATGGAACTATAAATAAGTTGCTTGTGGAAACCTTCCAAAGTTGCTTTTTAAAGCATGGTTAATTTTTTTTTTTTTTTTTTTGTAAGCTTGCTGTTTGTCTCAAGTTGAAGAGAGAAACAAATTCCACTTATCTGAGGTTTCTATTTTTCTCCTTTTTTAATGTTGCTTATCTTGGCCTTTATAAAACACTTTTTAAAATTTTTATGTCACTCATTTTGGCATTTTATATTGTACAATGTGCTTAACTCCAGTTTAAAGGTGTATTAATAGACATAGGCAGGCCAATGATATCTCCTTTGTAAAACAGCAAAAAATAACTGCTTTTTGAAGTCCAACCAGCTCCCAGTATTAGAAGTCTAGAGCACAGTTGAGTCCTCTTCCTCAGAAACCCTGTTGTTACCATGGGAAAACTGTGAAATGCTCAAATGTGGGCAATGTTATAATTAGAACCAAGCGTGGGCTTCAGAGGACCTGTCATGATGTTTCTAGGAAGCAAGTTCTGCGTTGGCTTCGTAAGACATCCTTTTCCTACAATCATGACTCACTGTGACTTCCAAGGCTCTCTCCTCCTCCCAACTTACCCCTTACTTGTTCTGGGGTGGAAGACTGCCCCCACTGCAGAGAATGACGGATGAGTAGGCGGATGTGCAGTCCACTAACAAGAACGCACTTCTAGGCATTGTGGAAGTGGGACAAAGGATTTTGCTGGGCATAGTCAGAGCTAACGATGTGCTGGGTATATGTTAATCATACATGGGGAGACTCATTGCTTTGGCAGCCTTAACCCACTCGCTAATCCAGCCAAGCCCTCCCATCCCTCCCTCCTTTCTTCCTTTCAGGAAAGCATGTGCAAGTTCTCCGCAAAACGATGAATCTCTTCTCCTCAGGGGAATGTACGAGTCAGAAATGCTTTTAAAAAGGAAAGAGGAGCCAAAGCTTTTGCATAAGTAGGCCAGCTGCAGAGTCTCAAGGGGGGAGTTGGGGGAGAAACCTCCTTGCGGCCAAGGCCCCAAACCTCCCGGCTGCCACTTGTTTCCATTGTCTGCCCACAACCCCAAACAAGCCAACCCACACCTCGATGACTGCACCCACTGTCATTTTCAGGAAGAGAGATGTTCTGAGTCCATCTTGGCATTTCTGTGAAATCAGAGAAATAATTTATTGAATCACAGAACTGAAAGAGATGATCCAATCACTTGCGTCTTTTAAATGATGAAAATGCAATCAGGAGAGTCTCTCTGACCTGCCCAAGGTCACATAGCTCTAGATATGTAGAGCCAGACCTTGAATCTGCCATCTTTTTATTCCCCCTCTTTGGCCTTTTTCACAGGAGGCTTGTAATAGAAGGCCCTGATGGTAGATAACTTTCATCTCAATTCTCTTGCTGTGGTTTCTTTTACTGCTTTCTTGTCATTTGTGTAATGTGTAACCAGCATACAGTTGAGCCGAGTCTGATTATGAAGATTTATCTGCAGTACTTGTTAAAAAGAGAAATTCCTAGGACTTTTCCTTGGAAGATTCTGGGACAGGTCTCAGGATTCATCTAACAAGTTTCCCAAGTGAAGCTTGGGATCAAATCAGTTCAAGGAAAAGCAGGGTACAGCAAAAGTTGGGGGGGCGGAAATGTATGTTTGACAGGCAGGGTGTTCCAACAAGAATAAAACCGGGGAGTGGAGAAGACCAGGAATTTTGCCTCCTAGCTGCTTTTTTAGTGGGTTAACCACTAGACCACACTTCCTCTCTAGGAGAGGCAAGGAATTAAAATCAAAGGTTTACCACTGATTCATGCTGCCTGCTAATGCTGCTTATTGCACCATGCTGTGACCCTGCTCTCTAGGGCTTGGAAACAGATGTGGGGAGTGAGCAGCCTGAGGTACTGGGGGGCGGGGGAGGCGGGGTGGAGGCAGACAGCCAGGAAAAGAACTTCCTCTGCTGCTAAATTTCAGGCAGGAGTGGAAGTCAGTCTAAATTGTTACCATGCAGATCTGGAATCATTTTTGCAATCGCCTGGCTCTAGTTCCAGGTTTGTGCATTCTACGACAAGAACTGAAAACTTGGTAATGCCCCTGACCTGACTTTTGCCTCTGCCCTCATCTGAATACATATTATGAAGTTACACATTTAGCTTGACAGTCATTTCATTAGGCAAAAGAGGGTGGTTACCTTCCTTGTACCTGACCCTCTCTCCCCATACATATTTTTTGAAAGGAAGTATAAAAGGGTTAAGCAATTTGACTAAGCTTACTCTAATCTCAATATTGTGGTTGTTTTGATTAAAAGTGCAATCAAACCATTTCAACTAAACTTTCCAAACTCTGTTCATTATATTCTTATTGGGAAACTGAAAAAAAAAACACTGTATTTATTTTCTCCCATAAAATACTTAGGTATGCCCACAGACGTGTAGTTTACCATGTCAATGTTTATCAAATACACATGTTTCTTGAGTGTTAACTATTGATTCTAGAGAGAGTTTTTATGATTTCTTTACTAAGCCAGAAGCTTCATGACGGTGGGGCAGAAATTTCAGCTTTGGTTTTCACTAGAGGTTGCAATGTAGGAGTGCTTAACTGCCAGGGGTATAGCACTGGATTTCAGGCCCACAGGGTTTAAGGTTCCCATTTAGCATACAGCCAGTTAAATTTGAATTTCAAATTTTTAACAATGTTACTCTAAGTATGTCCCATGCGATATTTAAGACATAATTATACTGAACAAATATTCATTATTTATGACATTCAAATTTAACTGGGCATCCTGTTAACCAATCAGGCAACCCTAGCAAGGGGGCTTCCCCATTAGCAATAGAGCCTCCAAGATGACCTCAAAAATAAAAAAATGCAACCCTGTCCCACCAGAAGGTTTCCAGTGTACTGCCTGAGGAGAAGCCAGTCTTTACATAAGAAGCATACTGTGGTTGTTGTCCACTAGGTTGTGTCTGACTCTTTGTGACCCATGGACTTCAGCACGCCAGGCTTCCCTGTCCTTCACCGTGTCCCAGAGTTGGCTCAAATCCATGTCCATTGAATCTATGATGCCATCCAATGTTTCATCCTTCGCCCCTCCCTTCTTTTGCCTTCCATCTTTCCCAGCATCAAGGTCTTTTCCGATGCATCATCTTCGCATGAGGTGGCAAAAGTATTGGAGCCTCAGCATCAGACTTTCCAATGAATATCAGGGATGATTTCTTTAAGCCTTGACTGGTTTGATTGCCTTGCAATCCAACGGATTTTCGGGTCTTCTCCAGCACCACAATTTAAAACTCTTAATTCTTCAGCACTGAGCCTTGTTTATGGTCCAAATCTCACATCCATATATGTTCAGGTCAGTTCACTCATTTGGTCATGTCCGACTCTTTGCTACCCTGTGGACTGCAGCATGCCAGGCTTTTCTGTCCATCAGTAACACCTGGAACTTGCTCAAATTCATGTCCATTCATTCGGTGACACCATCCAACCATCTCATCTTCTGTCATTCCCTTCTCCTCCTGTCTTCAATATTTCCCAGCATCAGGGTCTTTTGCAATGAGTCAGTTCTTCGCATCAGGTGGCCAAAGTATTGGAACTTCAGCTTCAGCATCAGTCCTTCCAATGAATAGTCAGGACTCATTTCCTTTACAATTGACTGGTTTGATCTCCTTGCAGTCCAAGGGACTCTCAAGAGTCTTCTCCAACACCACAGTTCAAAAGCATCAATTCTTCAGTGCTCAGTTTTCTTTATAGTCCAACTCTCACATCGATTCATGACTACTGGAAAAAACCATAGCTTTGTCTAGACGGACCTTTGTCGGCTAAGTAATGTCTCTGCTTTCTGATATGCTTTCTAGGTTGGTCATAGCTTTTCTTCCAAGGAGCAAGTGTCTTTTAATTTCATGGCTGCAGTCACCATCTGCAGTGATTTTGGAGCCCAAGGAAATAAAGTCTGTCACTGTTTCCACTGTTTCCCCATCTATTTGACATGAAGTGATGGGACTGGATGACATCTTTGTTTTGTGGATGTTGAATTTTAAGCCAGCATTTTCACTCTCTCCTTTCACTTTCATCAAGAGGATCTTTAGTTCCTCTTTGCTTTCTGTCATAAGGGTGGTATCATCTACATTTCTGAGGTTCTTGATATTTTTGTCGGCAATCTTGATTCCAGCTTGTGCTTTGTCCAGCCTGGCATTTCACATGACATACTCTGCATATAAGTTAAATAAGCAGGATGACAATATACAGCCTTGACACACTGCTTTCCCAATTTGGAACCATCTGTTCTTCCATGTCCAGTTCTAACTGTTGCTTCTTGACCTGCATACAGATTTCTCAGGAGGCAGGTCAGGTGGTCTGGTACTTCCAATTCTTGAAGAATTTTCCACAGTTTATTGTGATCCATACAGTCAAAGGCTTTGGTCTAGTCAGTAAAGCAGAAGTAGATGTTTTTCTGGAATTCTCTTGCTTTTTATATGATCCAACGGATGTTGGCAATTTGATCTGGTTCCTCTGCCTTTTCTAAATCCAACTTGAACATCTGAAAGTTCTCAGTTCATGTATTATTGAAGCCTCACTTGAAGAATTTTGAGCATTGCTTTGCTAGCATGTGAGGTGAGTCCACTTGTGCAGTAGTTTAAACATTCTTTGGCATTGCCTTTCTTTGGAATTGGAATGAAAACTAACCTTTTCCAGTCCTGTGGCCACTGCTGAGTTGTCCAAATTTGCAGGCATATTGAGTGCAGCATTTTCTGTGAGTGCAGCATCATCTTTTAGGATTTGAAATAGCTCAACTGGAATTCGATCACCTCCACTAGCTTTGTTCGTAGTGATGCTTTCTAAGGCCCACTTGACTTCACATTCCAGGATGTCTAGCTTTGAGTGATCACACCATCATGGTTATCTGGGTCATGAAGATCTTTTTTGTACAATTCTTATGTGTATTCTTGCCATCTCTTTATAATATCTTCTGTTTCTGTTAGATCCATACCATTTCTGTCCTTTATTGAGCCCATCTTTGCATGAAATGTTCCCTTGGTATCTCTAATTTTCTTGAAGAGATCTCTAGTCTTTCCTATTTTATTCTTTTCCTCTATTTTTTTGCACTGATCACCTAGGAAGGCTTTATTTTCTCTCATTGCTATTCTTTAGAACTCTGCATTCAGATGGCTATATCTTTCCTTTTTTCCTTTGCCTTTAGCTTCTCTTCTTTTCTCAGCTATTTGTAAGGCCTCCTCAGACAACCATTTTGCCTATTTGCATTTCTTTTTCTTGGGGATGGTTTTGATCACTGCCTCCTATACAATGTCACAAACCTCTGTCCATAGTTCTTCAGGCACTCTGTCTATTAGATCTAATCCCTTGAATCTATATTTGTCACTTCCACTATAAGGGATGTGATTTATGTCATACCTGAATGGTCTAGTGGTTTTCTCTACTTTCTTCAATTTAAGTCTGAATTTGGCAATAAGGAGTTCATGATCTGAGCCACAGTCAGCTCCCGGTCTTTTTTGGCTGACCGTATAGAGCTTCTCCATCTTTGGCTGCAAAGAATATAATCAGTCTGATTTCAGCATTGACCATCTGGTGATATCCATGTGTAGAGTCATCTCTTGTGTTGTTGGAAAAAGATGTTTGCTATGACCAGTGTGCTCTCTTGGCAAAACTCTGTTAGCCTTTGCCCTGCTTCATTTTGTACTACAAGGCCAAACTTGCCTGTTACTCCAGGTATCTCTTGACTTCTATTTCCATACTTGACTACTGGAAAAACGGTAGCTTTGACTATATGTACCTTTGCTGGCAAAGTGATGTCTCTCCTTTTAATATGCTGTCAAGGTTTGTCATAGATTTCCTTCCAAGCAGTAAGCATCTTTTAAATTCATGGCTGCAGTCACTGTCTACAGTGATTTTTGAGCCCAAGAAAATAAAATTTTGTCACTGTTTCCACTTTTCCCCCTTCTATTTGCCATGAAGTGATGAGACCAGATGCCATGATCTTAGTTTCTTTAATGCTGAGTTTTAGCCAGCTTTTTTACTCTTTTCTTTCACCCTCATCAAGAGGATCTTTAGTTCTTCTTTGCTTTCTGCTATTAGAGTGGTATCATCTGCATATATGAGGTTGTTGATATTTCTGGTGACAATCTTGATTCCAGTTTGTTATTTATTCAGCCTGGCATTTTGCATAATGTACTCTGCATTTAAGTTAAACTACTAACACCCCAAAAAGATGTCCTTTTCATTATAGGGGACTGGAATACAAAAGTAGGAAGTCAAGAAACACCTGGAGTAAAGGCACATTTGGCCTTGGAGTACAGAATGAAGCAGGGCAAAGGCTAATAGAGTTTTGCCAAGAGAATGCACTGGTCATAGTAAACACCCTCTTCCAACAACACAAGAGAAGACTCTACACATGCACATCACCAGATGGCCAACACCGAAATCAGATTGATTATATTCTTTGCAGCCAAAGATGGAGAAGCTCTATACAGTCAGCAAAAACAAGACTGGGAGCTGACTGTGGCTCAGATCATGAACTTCTTATTGCCAAATTCAGACTTAAATTGAAGAAAGTGGGGAAAACCACTAAACCATTCAGGTATGACCTAAATCAAATCCCTTATGATTATACAGTGGAAGTGAGAAATAGATTTAAGGGACTAGATCTGATAGAGTGCCTGATGAACTATGGATGGAGGTTTGTGACATTATACAGGAGACAGGGATCAAGACCATCCCCATGGAAAAGAAACGCAATAAAGCAAAATGGCTGTCTGAGGAGGCCTTACAAATAGCTGTGAAAAGAAGAGAAGTGAAAAGCAAAGGAGAAAAGGAAAGATATACCCATTTGCAGAGTTCCAGAGTGGATGGAGGAGCCTGATAGGCTGCAGTCCATGGGGTTGTGAAGAGTCAGACACAACTGAGCGACTTCACTTTCACTTTTCACTTTCCTGCATTGGAGAAGGAAATGGCAACCCACTCCAGTGTTCTTGCCTGGAGAATCCCAGGGGTGGGGGAGCCTGGTGGGCTGCCGTCTATGGGGTCGCACAGAGTCGGACGTGACTGAAGTAACTTAGCAGCAGCATCAGCAGCAGAGAATAACTAGGAGAGATAAGAAAGCCTTCCTCAGTGATCAATGCAAAGAAATAGAGGAAAACAATAGAATAGGAAAGACTAGAAATCTCTTCAAGAAAATTACAGATACCAAGGGAACATTTCATGCAAAGACTGTCATAATAAAGGACAGAAATGGTATGGACCTGACAGAAGCAGAAGATATTAAGAAGAGGTGGCAAGAATACACAGAAGAACTATATAAAAAAGATCTTCATGACCCAGATAATCATGGTGGTGTGATCACTTATCTAGAGCCAGACATCCTGGAATGTGAAGTCAAGTGAGCCTTAGGAAGCATCACTATGAACAAAGCTAGTGGAGGTGATGGAATTCCAGTTGAGCTATTCCAAATCCTAAAAGATGATGCTGTGAAAGTGCTGCACTCAATATGTCAGCAAATTTGGAAAACTCAGCAGTGGCCACAGGACTGGAAAAGGTCAGTTTTCATTCCAATCGCAAAGAAAGGCAATGCCAAAGAATGCTCAAACTACCACACGATTGCTCTCATCTCACACGCTAGTAAAGTAATGCTCTAAATCCTCCAAGCCAGGCTTCAGCAATACATGAACTGTGAACTTCCAGATGTTCAAGCTGGATTTAGAAAAGGCAGAGGAACCAGAGATTAAATTGCCAACATCTGCTGGATCACAGAAAAAGCAAGAGTTCCAGAAAAAAAATCTATTTCTGCTTTATTGACTATGCCAAAGCCTTTGACTGTGTGGATCACAATAAACTGTGGAAAATTCTGGAAGAGATGGAAATACTAGACCACCTGACCTGCCTCTTGAGAAACCTGTATGCAGATCAAGGAGCAACAGGTAGAACTGGACATGAAACAACAGACTGGTTCCAAATAGGAAAAGGAGTTCGACAAGGCTGTATATTGTCACCCTGCTTATTTCACTTATATGCAGAGTACATCATGAGAAACGCTGGGCTGGATGAAGCATAAGCTGGAATCAAGATTGCCAGGAGAAATATCAATAACCTCAGAAATTCAGATGACACCACCTTTATGGCAGAAAGTGAAGAAGAACTAAAGAGCCTCTTGATGAAAGTGAAAGTGGAGAGTGAAAAAGTTGGCTTAAAGCTCAACATTCAGAAAACGAAGATCATGGCATCTGGTCCCATCACTTCATGGCAAATAGATGGGGAAACAGTGGAAATAGTGTCACACTTTATTTTTCTGGGCTCAAAAATCACTGTAGATGGTGACTGCAGCCATGAAATTAAAAGACACTTACTCCTTGGAAGGAAAGTTATGACCAACCTAGACAGCATATTAAAAAGCAGAGATTTTACTTTGCCAACAAAGGTCCGTTTAGTCAAGGCTGTGGTTTTTCCAGTGGTCATGTATGGATGTGAGTTGGACTCTAAAGAAAGCTGAGCGCCGAAGAATTGATGCTTTTGAACTGTGATGTTGGAGAAGACTCTTGAGAGTCCCTTGGACTGCAAGGAGATCCAACCAGTCCATCCTAAGGGAGATCAGTCCTGGGTATTCATTGGAAGGACTGATGTTGAGGCTGAAACTCCAATACTTTGGCCACCTCATGCGAAGAGCTGACTCATTTGAAAAGACCCTGATGCTTGGAAAGATTATGTGCAGGAGGAGAAAGGGACAACAGAGGATGAGATGGTTGGATGGTATCACCGACTCAATGGACATGAGTTTGGGTGGGTTCCGGGAATTAGTGATGGACAGGGAGGCCTGGCATGTTGCAGTTCATGGGGTCACAAAGAGTCGGACACAACTGAGCGACTGAACTGAACTGAACTGAATATTGTGGTAAACTGTATCAGAAAATGGAAAGAAGTCTAGAATCACAGAGCTTGGAGCAACTACACAAGATGACCATAGTCATGAAAGTTCTTAGAATTGGTAACATTTGAGCTGAGTCTTAAATGATAATCAGTTCATCAGACAAAGTTATGGAGGATTGAAAAACTATATGTTCTTTATCCATCATCTGTCGATGGACATGTCCACGTCCTAGCTATTCTGAATAGTGCTGCAATGAACATATGTGTGTGTGTGTGTGTGTGTGTGTGTATTTGTGTGTGTGTGTGTGTGTATGTGTACACATTGGAGAAGGCAATGGCACCCCACTCCAGTACTCTTGCCTGGAAAATCCATGGACAGAGGAGCCTGGTAGGCTGCAGTCCATGGGGTTGCTATGAGTCGGACACGACTGAGCGACTTCACTTTCACTTTTCTCTTTCATGCATTGGAGAAGGAAATGGCAACCCACTCCAGTATTCTTGCCTGGAGAATCCCAAGAATGGCGGAGCCTGGTGGGCTGCCATCTATGGGGTCGCACAGAGTCGGATACGACTGAAGCGACTTAGCATGAGCATATATATATATGTATGTATATAGACTTCCCAGGTGGCAGTAATGGTAAAGAGCCTGCCTGTCAATGCAGTAGACTTTAGAGATGCAGGTTCAATTCCTGGGTTGGGAAGCTCCCCTGGAGGAGGGCACAGCAATCCAGTCCAGTATTCTTGCCCAGAGAATCCCATGAATAGAGGAGCTTGGTGGGCTGCAGTCCATGGGGTCACAAAGAGTTGAACACAACTTAAGTGACTTAGCATAACACAGCATCTACATACATAATGGAAAATTAATCAGTCACAAAAAGGAATGCATTTGAGTCAGTTGTACTGTGGTGGATTAACTTAGATCCTGTTATACAGAGTGAAGTCAGAAAGAGAAAAGCAAATATTGTATATTAATGCATATATATGGAATCTAGAAAAATGGTACTGATGAACCTATTTGCAAGGCAGGGATAGAAAAGCAAACATAAGAGAACAGACTTTGGACACATTAGGGGAAGGAGAGGGTGGAACAGATTGAGAAAGCACTGAAACATATACATTGCCATTTGTAATAGATAGCTAATGGGAATTTGCTGTATAATATAGGGAGCTCAATGTGGTACTCTGTGACGGCCTAGAGTGGTGGGTTGGTATTGGGGGTGGGGGGAAGGTTAAAGAGGGAGAGGACATATCTATATATATATGGCTAATTCATGTTGTTGTATTGCAGAAGCCAACACAATATTTTAAAGCAATTATCCTCCAATAAAAATAAATTTAAAAGAAAAAGAATGAAAGTATACATTCAGTGTGGTTGATGCACCTCGCCAGAGTTGATGGGTATCCAGAGGTGAGGTTTGGAAGGTTGACTGGGGTAGTTTTGTGAAGTGCCTTTATGTCATGATAAAGAATTTGAGACTTATATTGATGGATAGAGAATCCAGCAAGGGTTTTTCAGCTAAGTGGCATAATCATATCTGTTTTTGAAAGATAATTCTGGTGACAGATTGGAGTGGGCAGAACTTGTAGGCAGGGAGACCAATTAGGAGTTTATTGAAATAGTCCAGGCAAGAAAAGATGAGCTTATTTCAACTAAAGCAGTGGTGGTGGAAACAGTGAAGAAAGCAAAAATTACAGAGATATCTAGGTGGTAGAATCAATACAACTTGGTGATTGATTGCATAAGGGCAGTAAGATAGAAGATACAGTTAATGTAGTATAAGCCTCCAGATAAATAAGGGACATTCTTTTTACTCTAATTTTCAATCTGTATACCTATCAATACTACTTAACTCTATTCATTTTTTAAGGTTTCTGTGAAGACTAATTAAATTTATTTATGTGAACCAGTTTGTCAAATACAAAGAGATATAAAAATGTATTGGTGCTAACTGGATATGCATCTCCCTCCATAGACACTGAACTATTTGAAGACAGAAATTACATTTTACTCATCTTTGATATCTCTTAGTATACTATCTTGCGTGTATAGATACCGAACACATGTTTGGAGCATTAAGTCAAATTTGAAATTCTACAATGCCAAACCAAAGCAATGAACACAGTTTAATTTAGTTTAGCTTTTTTTTTTTAACCATCCTGTTGGTGTGTCTGAAAGCATATGATGCATCTAGTGAAAATGCCAACAAAATCAGGGCCGCAGGAGAGTCAGTTACAGGAGAAATATCCACTTCAGTAATGCTGATATTGAGGAATCTCCTTTCTCTTCATTCACAGATATATCAAACACTGAAGGCCATCTTAACTGCCCAGATGGATTTCCCTCCTTATATTCCTCCCCTTTCTTATAAAAAAAAAAATGATCTTCTTAATGTGCTTTGGACAGCACCTTGGTAGTGTCTGATAAATACCACTAGACTCAGCTTAGTTTAGGTGAGGAACACTGTCCTTATCTCTGTATTCAGTAGCTAACACCATGTCTGTGCTATGGCTGGTGTTTAATAAGAATGTTTTTAATGCAAGAAGATGATAATTTCCAAACTGAATAATGACTCAGACTTTGAATATGATTGAGTCTCCATTATCAACCAAGAATAATAAACTGTAATGTTGAATCTTACTATAAAATATGGGTACCACATTTTCAAATAATATGTCCATCAGATTTTTCTCCTCCTAAAATAAATCCATTCCCTCACTCTTTTTCCTTCTTTTCTTTTTCCTCTTTGATTCTCCTTCTTAGGCTACTTTGATTCTAAGGATGATCTTATTTTTTACTTCCTCATAATTGTTTTCTCTCTGTTTAGTGTCAAAATAATGTCCACAGACACTGCCATAAACAGAAGTCTTGTATTTCTGGCTGGTAGAAATTATTATTATTAGTGTCATAATGATGATGATATTATTAACTATTATTCATAGTTATCATTTATTAAGCACATATCATTTGTACTAGAAGCTTTACATAAATTATCTCATTTAAATCTTTAGCAGTCCTATAAAATAGCTCCTCTTATCCCCCTTTTATGTATGAGGGACCTGAGGTTTAAAATTATTAATTACATTATTCCAGGTCAAAGTATTTAACAGAGGCAGCATTCAGACAGGGTCTTGCTGAGCTCACCAGTCATCCCCTAGCTACTAAATCAATGGTTCTCAAACATTAACAGGCAACAGAATTCCCGGGAGGGCTTCTTAACCATAGGTTGCTTAGTCTCACCTCCAGAGCAATGCAGAATGATTCAATAAAACTGAATGGGACACAGAATTTTTAGCCTGCACTAGTTCCCAAGTGATACTGATTTTGCTGATCCATCAAACATACTTTGAGAACTACTGGACTGAACAACACTGCCTAATATTGGCCCATTATTATTGTCCAACTCTCTGACAGTCATTGACTTGAACAGTGAGGATACAAAGATGAATCAAGCATTTTTGAACTTAGAAATTTGCAGTCTAGTTGAGGTGACAGACAAGCAAACAAAATATCAAAAATACAAATATAATAAGTTCTGTAAAGTTATATGCACAGAGTGTTATGGAAGCACTGAGGGTGTTTGGCAAGTTCCACCCAGGTCGGGGTGGCCAAAGAAGGCACACTGGAAAAAGTTATTCTTAATCTAATTTTAAAGAATGACCAATAACAAGAAAAAAGCAGAAGGGAAGGGTGTTTTGTTTGTTTGTTTTTCATGGAAACAGCATGCATAAAAACACAAAGAGTTTACATGTTTGTTGTACTAAGAAAATGACAAGTCTACTAAGTAATTGAAGAATGCTAGAGGTGGTCTTACATGTGACCCTGAGTTTGGATTTTATCCTTGAAGAAAGACTGTCCCCTTAAGACATGGGAAGATTCAAAATGGGAGCTAAAATTACAGTAAGAAATAAGGGATCAAGAAGGCATTTCAGTATCATAATTATCTGTGAGGTCAATTAAAAAAAATACATGAACCTCTAGCCAAGTTAACCAGGATAAAAATAGAGAAGACAAAAAAGTATTAATATCAGGATTGAGATAGGGGATGTCCAATGAATTTGACTACTCAGATGAAATAAATAATTTTTGAAAACTCACTCAAGAAAAATAGATACTGAATAGCTCAATATTTATTAAAACACATAAATTTATTAAGAGCTTAAATTTGTTTCTTCCTATAAATAAAACTCTAAGCCAAGATAACTTTACTAAGAAATTCTACCAAATACTTAAGAAAAAAAATAATTTTATACAAAATCTTCCAGAAAATTAAAGATGGAGTATTTCTGAACTCATTCTACAAGGCCACCATTACCCTGACACCAAAATGAGACAGAGGTATAAAGAAAATTACTTTCAATGTTTCACATAAAGATTCATGCAAAATTATTAAGGATTTACAGAATTAAGTCCAACAATATATTAAAAATAATATAGCCGAGGAATGCAAGGTTGGTTTAACACTTGAAAATCAATCAATATGATTACCCATATTAACAGAATATTTTTAAAAGTTCTCCTTAATACATGTATAAAGATACTTTATAAACTGCAATATCTATGCCTGATAAAAAGTCTCAAAAAACTAGAAATAGAGGAAATTGTTTTCAACCTGAAATGGCAGCTACAAAAGTATACAGCTAATGTCATACTTCATGAAAAGGCTGAATGCCTTTCCCACAAGATTGGGAATAAGGCAAGGTTGAATACTTTCATGACTTCTACCGTATTATAGTTCTGGTCAGTGCAATTAGGAAAAAGAAAAAAGAGATATCCAGATTGAAAAGGAAGAAATAAAACTGTCTTTATTAACAGATGATGTGATTTTCTATCAATAAAATCCTGCAAAATCTACAAAAATGCCACTAAATCATGTGTATATTACTAAATGGCATATAATAGATGAGTTTAGCAAAACTGGCACACAAGATTAACCTATGTTAATTATATAAGCTATACAATAACAATGAATATTTAAATTAAAAAATACAATTTACAATGATCAGATCAGATCAGATCAGATCAGTCGCTCAGTCGTGTCCGACTCTTTGTGACCCCATGAATCGCAGCACGCCAGGCCTCCCTGTCCATCACCAACTCCCGGAGTTCACTCAGACTCACGGCCATCGAGTCAGTGATGCCATCCAGCCATCTCATCCTCTGTTGTCCCCTTCTCCTCCTGCCCCCAATCCCTCCCAGCATCAGAGTCTTTTCCACTGAGTCAACTCTTCGCATGAGGTGGCCAAAGTACTGGAGTTTCAGCTTTAGCATCATTCCTTCCAAAGAAATCCCAGGGCTGATCTCCTTCAGAATGGACTGGTTGGATCTCCTTGCAGTCTGAGGGACTCTCAAGAGTCTTCTCCAACACCACAGTTCAAAAGCATCAATTCTTCGGCGCTCAGCCTTCTTCACAGTCCAACTCTCACATCCATTCATGACCACAGGAAAAACCATAGCCTTGACTAGACGAACCTTTGTTGGCAAAGTAATGTCTCTGCTTTTGAATATGCTATCTAGGTTGGTCATAACTTTCCTTCCAAGGAGTAAGCGTCTTTTAATTTCATGGCTGCAGTCACCATCTGCAGTGATTTTGGAGCCCAGAAAAATAAAGTCTGACACTGTTTCCACTGTTTCCCCATTTGTTTCCCATGAAGTGATGGGACCAGATGCCATGATCTTCGTTTTCTGGATGTTGAGCTTTAAGCCAACTTTTTCACTCTCCACTTTCACTTTCATCAAGAGGCTTTTTAGTTCCTCTTCACTTTCTGCCATAAGGGTGGTGTCATCTGCATATCTGAGGTTATTGGTATTTCTCCCAGCAATCTTGATTCCAGCTTGTGTTTCTTCCAGTCCAGCGTTTCTCATGATGTACTCTGCATAGAAGTTAAATAAGCAAACACATGTGTACCTGTGGCGGATTCATTTTGATATTTGGCAAATCTAATACAGTTATGTAAAGTTTAAAAATAAAATAAAATTAAAAAAAAAAAAATAAGCAGGGTGACAATATACAGCCTTGACGAACTCCTTTTCCTATTTGGAACCAGTCTGTTGTTCCATGTCCAGTTCTAACTGTTGCTTCCTGACCTGCATACAAATTTCTCAAGAGGCAGATGAGGTGGTCTGGTATTCCCATCTCTTTCAGAATTTTCCACAGTTTATTGTGATCCACACAGTCAAAGGTTTTGGCATAGTCAATAAAGCAGAAATAGATGTTTTTCTGGAACTCTCTTGCTTTTCCTATGATCCAGCAGATGTTGGCAATTTGATTTCTGGTTCCTCTGCCTTTACAAGGATACTTGAGGAAAAAAGAGGTATATGATGTATTCACTGAAAATTATAAAACACTGCTGAAATAAGAATACATTAATAAAGAGAAATACCATATTCAAGTACCAAAAGATTCATTTTGTTAATGTAAATTCTCCTCAAATTGATCTGTAATTTCAGAACAATCCCAATCAAAATCCCAGCAGGCATTTTTGACATTATGAGTTCTAAAATTCATATGAAAATGTAATGGACCTAGAATAGCCAAACTAACTTTTTAAAAGAAGAAACAAATTTCAAGGACTTAAAATATCTTTCAAGACTTATCCTAAAATTACAGATAAGCTACACTTATCCCAATATTATGTCAATGAAACAGAATAGAGGGTACAAAAACAGAGCTACACGTGTACCGACAACTGATTTTTGACAGTGTAAAAGCTATTCATTGAGAGCGTACAGTGTTTTGACAAATGGTGCTTGAACAATTGGATATCCATATACAAAAAATAAAGTATCTCCCATCATAGCTCCCACTATATATTTTAAAAATAACTAAAGATCAGAGATTAGAGACCTAAATGTAACATCTAAAATTTTTAGACGAAAACAGTAGAAAATCTTTGTGATGTTGAATTAGGTAAAGATTTCTTGAATACAGCAACAGAGGCACAATCCATAAAAGAAAAAATTGGTAAGTTTGACTTCATCAAAATTAAAAACTTCTTTTCTTTGAAGGACACCGTTAAGAAGATGTAAAATCAATTCACATGTCTGATAATGCCCTTGTAGCCTTGAATACATGAAGAATTCTCAATGCTCAATACTATAAAAATAAGCAGCCCAATTTAAAAATTGGATGAAAGATTTGAACACTTTTCCCAAAAGAAATACAAGTAGCAGAGAAGCACATGGAAAGACCATTAATCAATATTATCAGCTATTAGAAAAGTAAATAAAATAAAAGAAGACCACAGTAACAAATGTCTACATACCTGTTAGAATGGCTAAAAGTTTTAAGACTGACCATACCAAGTAAGCAGAGCAATTGGAACTCTCCTACCTCACAGATGGGAATGCAAAGTAGGTTGTTATTGTTTAGTCGCTAAGTTGTGTCCAGTTCCTTTGCAACCTCATGGACTGTAGCCCACCAGGCTCCTTTGTCCATGGGATTTCCTAGGCAAGAATTCTGGAGTGGGTTGCCATTTCCTTCTTTAGAGGATCTTCCTAAACCAGGGATCTAACTCATGTCTCCTGCATTGGCAGTCAAGATTCTTTACCACTGAGCCACCAGGGAAGCCCATATAGAATAAGACCACCACTTCAGAAAAAGATTTAGCAGTTTCTTAAAATGTTGTACATTTACTATAGGGTTTTCCTTCCATTCTAACCATTCTTCTTCTAGGTATATAATCAAAAAAAATACCCATATAGAGACTTGCACACAGATATTCAATACAGCTTTATTGGTAATAGTCAAAAATTGAAAATAAATAATTCAGATGTTCACCAACATATGAATGAAAAAACAACATGTGATGTAACTATATACTGAACTAGATCGAAGCAGTAGTCAAATAAACCATTCATACATGCAGTAACACAAATGAACCTCAAAGTTGCTATGCCAAGAGAAAGCAGCCAGAGAAGAAAACCAGGACCTACTCTATGAGTCCATTTACATTAATTCCTATATTATAAACTAATGTACAATAAAAGAAATCAGAGAAGTTATTGCCTTGGGATGGAGAAGATGTGGGAAAGTTTGAGAGGGGATTAAAAGGTGCACAAGAAAACTTTTGTGTGTAATAAACATTTATTATCTTGATTGTCATAATGATTTCAGAGGTACATATTTATTTCAAAACCTATCAAATGTAAATGTTTATCTTGTGTCAATTTTTTATACCAGTTTATGTCAGTTATACTTTATTAAGACATTAAAGAACTTATCTGTGTTGTGTGCTTTCAGTGTTTAGGACAAGAGAGGATAGAACTCTAGTCTATAATCTATGTCAGTTAGTATATAGTTTCTGTTGTTGTAGTTTAGTCGTTCAGTCATGACCTACTCTTTTGCAACTCCATAGACTGTAGTCCACCAGGCATCTCTGTCCATGGGATTTCCCAGGCAAGAATACTGGAGCGGGTTGCCATTTCCTTCTCCAGGGAATCTTCCCCACCCAGGGATCAAACCCATGTCTCTTGCATTGCAGGCATATTCTTTACTGCTAAGCCACCAAGGAAGCCTTATATGGTTTCTAGATATTATTTATTGGATTGACCAAAAAGTTCATTCAGGTTATTGTGTACCATCTTATGGAAAACCTGAATGAACTCTTTGACCAACCCAATAGAAATAATTTTTCAATATTATACATTTATGTCCATAAATCACAATAATAATCTCACAGAAAGGTCTAGCAGGAATCAAAAGGCTATAATTCTAGTTCTGACTCTGCCATTACCTAACTGGGTGGCCTCTGAAATCGCCATGTCTATGGGCCTAGTTTCTGCATTTCCAAAATGAAGGCTTTGTACTACATGAAACAGCATCATTCTACATCATAACACAGGAAGTAGAGAGAGAGAGGATGATAAGAGGAGCCAGGCTGGCAAAGCACCAGAACCCTTTCTCCTTGCTAGGGGCAAAATATTTGTGTCCCCCACCTCTAATTCATATGTTGATGCCTTAATTCCCATTGTGATGGTATTAGCAGTGGGGCCTTTGGGAGGTAATTAGGTGTAGCAGAGGTCATGAGGGAGAGCCCTCATGTTGGAATTGGTCCCCTTAAAAGGAGAGCAAGAGGCCAGAGCATGTGCTCTCTCCACCATGTGAGGATACATCAAGAAGAAGACTACCTACAAGCCAGAAAAAGAATCTTCACTCAAACCTGACCATGCTATACCCTAACCTGTGACCTCCCAGTCTCCAGAACTGGTGAGAAATAAATGTCTGTGGTTTAAGCCACACAGTCTATGGTATTTTGTTATATTAATAGTAGTCCAGACTGACTAAGTCCTCCAGCCAAAGTGGTTCTGCTCCTATCAGTTCTATGTTGTAACTTTGTCCATAATGCTCATTTTGAAAAATTGGTTTTCACAGCCTTCAAGAGAAAATTTATAACTACTGTAACTGTTAGAGCAGATGACCTCCAAAATCTCCTAAGATGTTCTATAATTCTAATTTCTAAAATTAAATCTGCATCCATCAGGAGCAGGGATTTGTTTACAAAGCTACTTCATAGACTATTAAGGAACTCCCAGCAAACCTCCAGAAGCTTCCTACCCAAATCCTTTTGGTATTTTATTTTGATCCAAGCGGAAGTGATGCTCTTCCCTGTGTTTATCGCAGTGTGCTCCCGAGGGTTTGTGTCTGTGAGCAGAGGACAGCAAGATGTGGAGCAAACACTTTCTGTTTCTCCATGTGCAGAGTCCAGCTTCTGTTCGAACAGCTCCTCCAGTCACATTGCTCCTGTCCATTCTCATGGAGGTTCTTAAGACCCCTAGAATTTTCCATCAGTGAGTCTAAGTAATTCAGAAAATCAGTCTCTCATAAGCCTTTAGACAGTCATGTGGCCAAATCTGCTGGTTTGTGTGGGAGTCATGTTTTCCAAGAGACCCCATCTGCCTTGCAGCCTCACAACTCTTCCTTCCAGCTTCTTTTCCTCCTGAGAAATTTATACGTTGTGCCTGTGTTCTTTTTTATTCCACTGATTGTAGTGACTCAGTTTGTTTTTATAGTGCCCACATCCTTTCCCCACAGACTTAGAGGATTGGAAACCTGGTCCAGCAGAAAGGAAACCTAGGCTCTAATTCTGGCTTTGCCAGTCAACTTCCTGTGTGATGTGGGGGGACTTAAGTCATCCTCCAGGCCTCAGTTTTCTCATCTTAAAATGGGAGAATTAGATTCATTTTTTCTAAAGTATTTGACCTACCATCGCTGATATGGAAGATAATTTTATATTGTTGGTAACATATATTTAATAAGCATGGATTTATTTTAATGTATGTTAGAAAAATATATGGTTGTTACATCAAAACAGCTTAAATTATATTTTAGTCTGATTAGGAGATTAAGAATAATTGGGCTTCCCTGGTGGTGCTCGTGGTAAAGAACCCACCGGTCAAAGCAAGAGATGGAAGAAACGCAAGAAACACGAGTTCCATCCCTGAGTTGGGAAGATCCTCAGAAGAAGGGAATGACTACCCACTCCACTATTCTTGCCTGGAGAATTTCATGGACAGAGGAGCCTGGCAGGCTACAGTCCATGAGGTCGCAAAGAGCTGGACATGACTGAAGCAACTTAGCACACATGCTAAGGACAATCAGATTTTTTTCAGTGAACTAAAATATTAAGCAGATTCAAGGGGTAACTGGATATGGAAGGTGGTTCATAATAGTAACCTGGAAATGGTGTTATATTTTGTCTCCATGTTTCACAGAAAAGCTACATTTCCCAGCTTTCCTGTGTTAGAGTCATGTACTTGAATTTTAGCCAATGAAATATAAACACAAGTCATGTATCTCTTCTGCTGGGGACTTCCTTGGTGATCCAATTATTAAGACTAGTGCTTCCAATGCAGGGACACTGGTCTGATACCTGGTCAGGGAGCTAAGACCCTACATGCCACATGGTGCAGCCCCCCCAAAAAACAACTAAATTTTAAAATGTGCCTCTTCCGTGAGAAGCGTGTGCCCCCTTCCTCTTTTTATTCTCTCACCACAGCAACTTTGGAAGCTGTGGCATTATGATATACAAAGATCTGAGAACCTTGAATAATCAAATGAATGAACATGCCAACCCAAATTAGCCATGTGTGGCTTAGAAATAAACTTCTGTTGTGTCAAGCCACAGAGATTTCTGGGTTTATTATCTCAGTGTAGTCTATCTTCTCCTGGTAAATACGAAGCATGATAAGATTATCAGGTTCCATCTAGCTCTAAAATTCTGCATTCTCTTCTTTGGTCTGGTCCCTTCTTACTCAGTTTTAACCTATACTTTTTTCTGACCCTCTAACTTCAAAGAAGTCCCTTCTAAACTAATTTGCTTATGTTTTGCTCTTCCAACTAGCTCTGTTTTTAGAAGTGGCATTTATCTTAATGATGGCTGTAGTTCTGGATAACTACATAGAACCCTCCCTGCATCCAGAGAGGACATGGCAATGAGTGTTGTTGCCTGTGGTGCCTTTGTAAACAGTCTTCGGTGGCCATCAGCTCTTTCAAGTTATACATAAATATGACACTTTCTGCAAGCCTTGTTCACTACTGATATCACTACTTCCAACAGTTAATGAGCCTGTATCCTTGTTTTGATAAAGTCCCTTCTCTTACGGTCTTGTGTCAGACTAGCCATCCTGTAGCGATTAGCTACCAAAGGCCACTAGCGAGATACGTTGTTAGAAGTGGTGCTATGAGAAGCTCATCTATCAACCTGGTTCGTAGTACCAACCCTTTTCAAATCCCAAACAGCTAGAAGAGCCTACTTTCCTCTAGCTTCATCATATGCCAGAAGAGCCAAACTACATGATGAAAATCATCGTTCAATCCTTGGAAGCTGATTACATTTTGAAACGTGTTGGCTTATGTTGTTTGGTTTTATCATTTAATGAATGGTCATAGATATTTGTTTTTAAAATGATATTTTTCAAGAATCTTGATTTAAGGTCTGGATCAAATCATAGCCTCTTAGTTTTCATCACTGCCACTGTTCTATATACCTTCAATTTATAGTCTGCCAAATTTTTTTCTGCCTGTTCTCCAAAGAACGTTAAAGTTTGATTTAATGTTTTTTCTCTCATGTTTGATCAATCAGTATAATTGGTATACTGAATGTGCTGCTCAGGCAATGGAACTAAGAAACAGCTTTTAACAATATAAGCTGATGGAAATTTTTGTATTATGTATAGTGTTTTCTCTGCTCAAGATAATACAGAAAACTTGTTCTTTCGAGATTCAATGCATATACCCGGGTGACTCTTCAAATGGTCTCAGAAAGCAGTGGTTTTTACTCTGTAAGTTTAAAAATGGAATAATCATTGATTTGTTGTTTATACCATAGAAACCTTCCAAACTGATTTGAAGATTACCTTAGAACTGCTAAAAAATCTTTAGCTATTAAAAATACAGTATGTGTGACAATATTGATGTTCATTGGTAATCACAAAACTATGGAATTGTAGATGAGTGGAAATGGAAGAAAGCCATGAACCATATAACTTAGTTCCTTATTTAACAGAAATGAGAAAAGTGGGACACAAATGATGACATGTTGTTACCTAATTTTTTCAGTAAGAAGTTTATTGAGATATAACTCATACATGAAAAAATGTATCAATTTTAAGTATACAATTCACTGAGTTTCAGTGTATTTGGAAAGTTATGCCACCATCATTACAATCAAATTTGGAACATTTTTATCACCCATCCCCCTAAAAAAGCCAAATACTCATTAGCAGTCATTACCCATTTTCTCACAATCCCTCTGCTGCTGCTGCTGCTTAGTCACTTCAGTCGTGTCCGACTCTGTGCAACCCTATGGACTGCAGCCTGCCAGGTTCCTCTGTCCATGGGATTCTCTAGGCAAGAGTACTGGAGTCAGTTGCCATGCCCTCCTTCAGGGGATCTCCCTGACCCAGAGATCAAACACAGGTCTTCTTCATTGCAGGCAGATTCTTTACCACTGAGCCACCAGGGAAGCCCCACAACTCCTCTAATCCTAGGTGAACAATCATCTACTTGCTATATTTACCTATTCCCAACACTTCATTTCGGAGAAGGCAATGGCACCCCACGCCAGTACTCTTGCCTAGAAAATCCCATGGACGGAGGAGCCTGGTGGGCTGCAGTCCATGGGGTCGCTACAAGTCAGACACGACTGAGCGACTTCACTTTCACTTTTCACTTTCATGCATTGGAGAAGGCAATGGCAACCCACTCCAGTGTTCTTGCCTGGAGAAACCCAGGGAGCCTGGTGGGCTGCTGTCTATGGGGTCGCGTAGGGTCGGACATAACTGAAGGGACTTAGCAGCAGCAGCAGCTATTATAAAGTGGCAAAATAAGAAAATTTTACTCCAAAACCTTTCTACCCAAATTGAATGTCTAATATATTTCTAATATATGTCTAATATCTCTTACTAAGTATCAATCTTCCCTTGACCTAAACTTAGAAATCTGTAATTTTAGATTCAAAATTCTTTTAATCATCTTTTATACATTTTTGAAAATGGCATAATATAACAAATTATTTTTATATCAAAATTTAATTGTTCACCATATATGTTGGCAAAGATTGTGCATGTTTAAATATTTCTAATGTGTGTATCTTTACATATATGTCTTATTTAATTAGACTGAATTTCATAGGGGAAGAAAAATCATGTCTTAGTTTTGCATTCCTGGCACCTGGAATGATATCTAGAACACCATACTCATTCATTTATTCAGCAAACATTTGTTAAGAGGCTACTTTGTAAAATTTAATGTGTATGTAGTAGAGTACAAAAGAAGACAATAAAGAAATTTCTCTATCCTCAGAAAGCTTACAGTCAAAACTTCCATATCAACCAACAAGGTGAGCTAGAGATCCTGAAACTCTGTTGCTGCTGCTGCTAAGTCACTTCAGCCGTGTCCAACTCTGTACGACCCCATACACGGCAGCCCACCAGGCTCCCCCGTCCCTGGGACTTTTCAGGCAAGAACACTGGAGTGGGTTGCCATTTCCTTCTCCAATGCATGAAAGTGAAAAATGAAAGTGAAGTCGCTAAGTTGTGTCCGACTCGTAGCGACCCCATGGACTGCAGCCTTCCAGGCTCCTCCGTCCATGGGATTTTCCAGGCAAGAGTACTGGAGTGGGGTGCCATTGCCTTACCCCTACATAACATCTGGAAATGCCTCATAAAATATTAAAAATATTATTGTGGTGGCTTTGTAATATGTCGATTTGGCTAGGCTAACCTATGTTTTCCAGAAATCCCTTTCCTGTCTGATTCCAGTTAGGGGTGGGCCCCAAGAGAGGTTTAGAGAGAGGAAGTGAGTCAGCAACCATTCTGTAATTCATACAGGTTGCTTCTCTGCTGGATTATCTACTGACTTGAAGAAACAGATACATCAACTGCTCCACCTTAGCTCTTCACAAATCTTCCTTCAGCTGCTTGGACTCCTGAGCCAGGGTGTTTAACTCTGTGGCAAATGACTATCTGCAGAATACTGGTATCACGAATGTCAGAGACCAAAAGTATTGACATGGTCTTCACTCTGTCCTGACTGCCCAACTCTCATGCTTGTGAGCTCCAAATTTTTATTGCTCTCTCTCTTGATACCCATCCTTCCTTGCCTGCTCTATTGACTTCAAACCAAACCTGCTCTATTGACTCTCTGTAAGTACCTTACAGAGAGTTCTAAATCTCAAAGCTTCTACAATTGCTTAAGGTCAAATCCTTGTAAAACAATAACAAATTCTTCCTCTCCTTGTCTACCTTCCTTCCTTTCTGTTTATCTATATTCTGCTTCTCTGGGTGAACCTTAAACCCTGAATGATACAACTATTTCAAATAAATAGCTTCGCCTGAAATGAAATAAGAGAAATTGGCTGAGGCCAAAAATCAAACACAAGTCTAGGGAACTAAGCAAGAGCTGAAGTTTTCTGTTCATCCAAACATCATAAATAAATGTGAACAAAGTGGACTTGCTAGGTGCCAGGCATTTTTCTAAATATTTTACATATGTTAATTCAGCTAATATCCTTGTTAACTTTATGAGGTATGTGCTATAATTATCCTAATTTTGTGAATGCAGAAATTAAGACGATTAAGGCCACAAAATTAAGGTCACAAAGCTAGTAAGTTGCAAAGCAGAAGTTGGAATCTAGGTAGTCTGGCTGCAGAATCTGTGCTTTAACTCTGCATTATAAGCCCTGTGGCCAAGCACTTCAGTACATAGTTGGATTCGGAGTAATCTTTAATACTGCGAGGATAGAATTATAGAACGAACACTTTTCTATATAAAACCTGGGCTCAGAAAACCATCAATTTAAGTGGAAATTCCAAAATAAAGATCTCTCTGAAGAATGCATAACCTGAAGAAATCAAGACTTCACTTGATTATGAAGCCCATAAACTTAGAACTATAATTTAAAGTGCTGTAAGATCTAGAGGGCCCTGAAGCATCTGTCTGGCAGAAGCAATTAATAGCCTTCTGTAGGAAAATACAACCTCAACATTAGACGTCAGAGAACTTCTATGCATAAGAGAAATAACAGAAATTAATTTGTAATTCTTTGAATTCACTGTACCTACAAGGAACAAGCCACCATGTTTACAGAAACAAACCACCAAAAATCACAGAAACAGACACACACAGCTTTTAAAATAGACCCGCAACAATTTCAGGTATTAGAATTATGGATATAGACCATAAAAGACATATGCTTAGTGTGTCTTTTTTTAAAAATTAAGGGAATGATAGTATGAAAAAGAGCAGAAGACTATAAAAAAGTAAAATTCAACTAAAAAACAAATATATCTAAGATATAAAATGTGTAATTCACATTCAATGACTACCTCTGATCACCTTATGTCTTGGTTTATAATAACATTCTCCAATAGGGGTCCCTGGAGAAATGGCTGATTCTAGGACTTCAGAAGAAATATACAAAGTTAGGTTATAGTGAGGTTATACAAAATATACAAAATGAGATTATAGAAAGTAAGAAAGTACAAAACAAAAACAAAAATACAGGGACACTGGAGCCAACTGAAAGAGCCCCCAGTAGCCAAAGCTGAAACAGTTTGAGCAACAAAATAAAATAGTATTGGATTATATGTAACTCAAATTGTAAAATAAATGGTCATAGTCTGCTGCTGCTAAGTCACTTCAGTCATGTCCGACTCTGTGCAACCCCATAATGGCAGCCTACCAGGCTCCCCCATCCCTGAGATTCTCCAGGTGAGAACACTGGAGTGGGTTGCCATTTCTTTCTCCAATGCATGAAAGTGAAAAGTGAAAGTGAAGTTGCTCAGTCATATCTGACTCTTAGCGACCCCATGGACTGCAGCCTACCAGGCTCCTCCGTCCATGGGATTTTCCATGCAAGAGTACCGGAGTGGGGTTCCATCGCCTTCTCCAGGTCATAGTCTATACTGACTTAAGTAAATGATTGAAGCAATAAGTAAATGGAGAAGAAACAAATCTCCCATGAAGAATTCCAAATAATTTACTCCATATTCCATCATCAAAGAGATAGAGCATAACTCCCAACACCTCAGGCACAGGCTGTACTTAGTGACTTCCTTCTAAGGAGGACACTATGGAAAGTGGATTATGTGGGGATAAATTTTATAGTGGATAAATCTGACCAACACTACATCAGCCAGGTGATAAAAGTCAACATGAACAATTATAAGTCTTGTGAATAGTATATACTTGAGATGATATGATGAGAAATGGTAGTTTGACCTCTGTGGTCAGAAATGTTCTAGTAGAAAGACGTTTTACAAAACACATGACCAAGACTCCTTAAAATTGTTGTGGTCATCACCAGGCAAGGAAAGAACTGTCACAGCCGAGAAGAGCCTAAGGAGACACAACAGCTGAAGGTAATGTGGGATCCTGGATGGGATCCTACAACAGAAAAAAGAAGAGGCTATTAGCTAAAAACTAAGAAAATATAAATAAACATGAACTTTAACTGGCAATACCATATCAATATCAGTTCCTTAGTTACAATGAATATACCATACTAATATACTATACTAAATGTTAATAGAGGAAACTGGATTCAGCGTTTATGGGAATTCTCTGTACTATCTTTTTTGTTTTTCTGTAAATCAAAAACTGTTCTAAAAAATAAAGTTGAGTATGTTTCTTTTTAAAAGTCTCACTAGATGGACTAAAAAGTGGTTTGGACATAGCTGAAGGGAGACTTATTTTTCTGGAAAATAGATCTGAAGATACTACTCAGAATTCAGCTCATAGATACAAAAAGAGGTTAAGAGACTAAGAAGGTATAGCAAAAAGCCCCAACACATGTCTAATTGAAACTCCAAAAAAAGAACAAGGAGAATGGATGAATGATGAAAGTTAAAGACAAAAAGTCTGAGAATTTTTCAGAATGAGAAATACAATTCCTTAGACTCAAGAATTCCAATAAATACCAAACAGAAAAAAAAAAATCAAGACAAATTGTATGCAAAAAGACAAGAAAACAGTCAGAGGGTAAAAAAGCATAACTACCTATAGGGTAACATGAATGAGACTAAAAATTGACTTCTCGATCAGAAGATAGTGTAATAATATCTTCAAAGTTGTGAGAGGAAATAATTTCATACTTAGAATTTTATATCTGAAAAAAATTAGTTTTGAAGAATGAGAATAAAATTAAGATATTGAATATTTGGATAAACAAAAATATAAAATATATTTTATGACACAGGTCATGTAAAACACACTGTCCATTGTTGTCTATTTAAGCCCTCATTTATAAGTGCTACTAGAACAGTAAAAAAATGAAACATAATCAAACTTGTCTGTCACCCATATTTCAGCAGCCTTGCCAGCTTATGACTACAAAATAAAGACACTGTTTATATCCAAACTATAATTACACATGCCCCAGCTGGCCTATTTTTGGAAAACAGTCTCCTTAGAGCTTCCCCCAGGTATTTCTAAGAGTTTCTCAGTGTACTACCTCACATAAACTTTGAAAAAAAGAACACCAGTTTCTTCCACACCAGCATTCTAATATTACACTTCATTTCTGCTGTGAATGATCTTATGTGCTCACCACTTCAAGGAACATGTCCATTCGCTGCTGATGAACTACCACTGAGTTACCCCCCACTCTGACCTCAGGAAGTGTACATTTTTCTCCCTGAATTCCCATATCATACCTATCTGTGACTTTCAGCATTATTTCACTAAAGATGTAAAGAATAATGTAATTAACTATAACATGAAGTGGCTATCAGAACATCTGATTATATCCAAAGAAGATATGATCAACAGATATACAGCCAACAAATGGTCAGTGGGCACATGAAAAGATGTTCACTATCATTAATTATGAAAGAAATGCAAAATAGGCTGCAATAAGATACTGCCTCATGCCTGTTAGGATGACTATTATCAAAAAACAAGAGACAGCAAGGACTGGTGAGGTTGTGGAGAAATTAGAACCATGCTACACTGTGGGTAGGAATGCAGAATGGTGCAGTCTACCCTTGAAGACAGAATAGAGGTTCCTCAAAAAATTAAAAGTAGAACAACCATATGATCCAGCAATCCAACTTCTGGGTATTTATCCAAAAGGACTGAAATCAAGATCTTGAAACGATGCTAGCACACCTGTGTTTATTGTGGCTGTTCACAATGCCAAGATGTAGGAACAATCTAAATGCCTGAGATAGCTGAATGGATTAAAAAAAGTGATATAAACCTGTAATGGAATAAGCCTTTGAAACAGAGGAAATCCTGAAATATGTGACAATATGGATAAAACTTGAGGGCATTATACTAAGTAAAACTAGCCAGTCACAGATACTGCATGATTCCATTTACATGCCATACCTAAAAGAGTCAAGCTCATAGAAATGCTCAAGCAATTGGTTAAATCAATGGTTCCAATCCATGTATTGCTGCACCAAATCACCATTGGTCCCTTTTCATGGTCTCTCCTCACATATTAAGTAAAGAGATGAGCCTGTATGTATGTGGGGTAGAAGTCTAGTTCCCCAGTGTGCTGTGAAGGAGTGCTTGGAGAAGATCATTGTATGAAAAGGGTCATATGAGCTGCTATTAGAAATTTCAACAGATATGCTTTATTTCCTATTAATTTAATGATCAAAGATAACATTCCACACCTGCAGTAATGTTCCTCTTCAAGGCAATTCGGGGACCTGGGCTTCTTTCTTCTTTGGGCCCTGCCATTCTCTAGACTCTACATCAATTGAATCCATCCAGGGAAAGAAGAAAGAGAACAAGGAAAAGTCCAATCCACTTCTTAAGAGCCTTGGCCTAGAAGCAATACACATCATGCCCACTTACGTATTTTCAACAATGAACCAATCACAAGGTCAAAACTAATTGTAAGGAAGGCTAAGAGATAGTAGTCTGGCTCTGTGTTCAGAAAAAAAGAAAACAGAGAAAATGGTTCATAAACAGCAGTTTTTGCAACCACACACACATACAAATAATCAAAGAAAAACCAGCTTCTGTCCATAAGGCAACCTCCATCCAGATTTCAAGGGAAAAATTATCCAGTTCTGCCGGAGTACAGTTGTGCTAGTACACTCTATTTATTTAACTAATTATTTTACAGCCCAGTCTGAAGCAAGTACATTTACACTGCTTTATTGCATTCAGAGCTCCCCAAACAGTAGGTAGGGTGGCCTCTGATTTAAATCTGCATGACTAAAAGCATAACAATCCCTCCCAAGATGAACAAAAAGGTTTCCCTAAAGACTGATTCCTACCTGTCACTTTATGAGCCAAAACTACATTCAACTTCAAAATGGCAGTACTCCATCTTTAAAATTTTCAGATTCAGTCTCCACTGGCTCCCTGTTACAATTAAATTATAAAGTCTTTGGGAATTCTCCATCTTCATATGCCACATGATGACTCACACAATACATCTGACAAACCTGGCTGTCAATAAACATATGTGAAACTGAACTGATTCGATGTTGACGACCCTCTTCATTTCTCCACTGGAGAACAACCCTTGAATAGTGACTTATGAAGACCCTTTAGTCTTTGTTTCCTCTTCATTATGCAGGAGAGCAGTTATGGGAAAGGCTGATGATTTTTTTCTATCAGATTGGAGCAAGAATACATGTACACAGAGAGAGTTTACCTGAAATATCTGTAGCATAGCCTCTATATAAAAGTAAAAATGACTGTACAGGTTTTAGATTCAAACAAGCTAGTTAACCCAAGCCATTTGCACAAGAACTTTGAAGAACTTTTGTAATCCTGTTGTGTTAAGTAGGTGTGCCTTCCCACACATATTTGTGTATAGTACTGACTACTTATCCTAAGCCCAGAGCCTATATGTTGCACCAGGCTTTTTGGCTTCACTGGACTCCTATACTTCTTTCTTCAAAATCCTGTGTCCAAGGAAGATCTGCATGCACGGATTCAGCATGTGTGTGTGTATATGCTCATTCACTTCAGCTATGTCTGACTCTGCAACCCCATGGACCTGCCATGCTCCTCTGTCCATGGGGATTCTCCAGGCAAGAATACTGGAGGGAGTTGCCATGCCCTCCTTCTGGGGATCTTCCCAACCCAGGGATCCAACCCATGTCTCCTGCATCTCCTATGTTGCAGGTGGATGCTTTACCGACTGAGCCACCGGGGAAGCCCTGGATTCAGCATAGTCTCAGCATTTATTAAATAGAATTTTTTTGGCAGTTAGGTTCTCATGTAAGTCATAGATTTTTTATTTCCTCCTGATTCTAAAGTTTAAGCCAGTAGCTATCATGTTTTCAGCCTACAATATATTCTCTACATACCAATGAGCTGATTTTTTTTTTTTTTTTTAAGTAAACCTAAACCTAAAGATTCCCTGGCGGTTCAGATGATAAAAACTCTACCTGCAATGCAGAAGACTCAGGTTCGATCCTTGGGTTGGGAAGATCCCCTGGAGAAGATAATGGCTACCCACTCCAGTATTCTTGCCTGGAGAAGCTAAACCTAGAGCTGACACAATTTATGAGGCCTCCCAGAAGGTGGCTGAAGGGAAAAAAAATTTTTTTAACTTACAACAAACTGGGAATAGAAAAAAATTTCCTTAAGCTGATAACAAACATCTATTGAAAAGACCTCAAACAATACTTAATGGCAAAACAATAGAATAATCCCAAGTTTTATAAGAAAGAATATATGGATTCCTGGTTTTATTCAACATTTTATTGTACTATTTTTGTTGTCCAATAAAACAAGAAAACAAAGTAAAATGTGAGGATAGGAAAAGAAGAAATAGAAATTATTGGAATTAACAGAAAGATAGCAAGGGTTCCATCTGCTAGCAATAATTAATTAGAAAATATAACAGCAGCTTTTCTAAAAAGTTCATTCACTATAAGAATAAAAATCCTAAGTGTACGTCTTACCAAATATGTTTAAGATATTTATATAGACTATTTTTAATAATATTTTGAAGGGCATAAGAGAAGGCCTCAATAAATGAAAAATGTGTGATTTTTGTTGAGACAAATTTAATATCATAAAAGTGGGAATTATTCTAAAGTTACCCTATAATTTCAATACAATCAAAATCCCAACAGCGTTGTTATAAAGGTGATTCTGAGTTTTGTGTGGAAATATAAAAGGCTAAAGCAACTAAGACAGTTTTGTATTGAAGGAGAAGTGAAGGAAGAGTGATAATATCCCACCAACTGTTGAATTATTATAAACCTACAGTTAAAAAAAAATACGGTATTTACAGGGATAAATAAACAGACTGATGGAACAGAATAAAGAGCCCAGGAAAATATCCACATATATAGGAAAACTTGGTATTTGACAGAAGGTAGAAATGATATATTGGAGAAGGAAATGGCAACCCACTCCAGTATTCTTGCCTGGAGAATCCCAGGGACGGAGGAGCCTAGTAGGCTGCCGTCTATGGGGTCGCACAGAGTCGGACACGACTGAAGCGACTTAGCAGCAGCAGCAGCAGAAATGATATACCATTAAATAAACAGTACAAGAACTTATCTACATGGAAAAAGGTAAAATTAGAATTATCTCTACTATGTTCAAAATTACATTGCAGGTGGATTAAAGACTTAAATAAGAAAAGCAACGTTTTAACTCTTTTAGAAGAAAACATTGGTGAACACAAGAAAGGTTTTTGCAAATAAGGCAAAGTTTAAGGCTTTTTAGAAAATGGATACATTGGCTTCATTAACATTTAAAAATTTGTATTTCACAAAGTATCAAGAACAAACGAAAAAAGACAAACTATGTACCGGAAAAATGTACTGACAACATATATAACAAATAAAGACTAGGTACCCAGAATATATAAATTATGTTGACAAATCAATTTAAAAACAACAACTGAGTAGAATATTGAAGAAAGCTATGAGCAGGCAAGTCAAACACACAGGAAGAAAGCCAAATACAATAAAGCATATAAAAATGTCATCTACAACACTAACAAAAGAAATGCAATTAAAACCGTGCGATACCCCTTCACTCTCACAAGACTGACACATATTTTAAAGTTGGTAATTCCAAGGATACATGAGGATGGGGTAAACGGGAGCTCTCATATATGCTGGTAGAAAGGGAAATTGGTTCAACTGAGCAATGTCTAATAAAACTGAAGAAAGAATTTTGAGGCAGCTCTTCTGTCTAGTTACATATCCTAGTACTCTATGTGTACTAAGAACAGTGTGCAGGCATGAGTGCTAAGTCACTTTAGTCATGTCTCTGCAACCCTATGAACTGCAGCCCTCCAGGCCCCTCTGTCCATGGGATTCTCCAAGCAAGAATACTGGAGTGGGTTGTCGTGCCCTTCTGCAGGGGATTTTTCTGACCGAGGGATTAAACTCTTACATCTCCTTCGTTGGCAGATAGGTTCCTTACCACTAGCACTGCCTGGGAAGCCTAAGAACAATAATTGCAGTACTGCTTGTAAAAGTAGAAATAAATTGGAAAAAAAAAAAGAGAAAAACCCTACATATCATCTTGGAGGGGGGGTGGGTAGTAAAACAAATAATACAATTGAATACTACATTATACTTTTCATTTCACTTTATTTGATTTGATGGCTGTGCTGGGTCTTCTTTACTGCTCATGGGCCTTCTCCTGTTGTGGTGAGCCATCCTTTAGTCAGGGTGCACAGGCTTCTCGTTGCAGTGGTTGCTGTTCTTGCAGAACACCGGCTCTAGGTGCTCAGGCTTCAGAAGTTGGAGCTCACAGGCTCTACAGAACAGGCTCAATAGTTTTGGTGCACGGGCTTAGTTGTCCTGTGGCATGTGGGATCTTCCTAGACCAGGGACTGAATCCGTGTCCCCTGTATTGGCAGGTGGATTCTTCATCACTGAGCCACCAGGGAAGCCCTACATTATGATTTTTTTACATCACATTTACATGTACGTTAACATGTTATTAACATAGACAAAACTCAAAGCCATAATTTGAAACATTATTAAATCGGCTAGTGGAAATATGAGTATCTACTAGATACTTATCTAACCTTTTTGTAGGCATAAAATATTTTATAACTTAAAATAATAAGAAATAACTATTTTACAGAATATTAAGCAGAATCAGCTGAATCCAGGTATTTCCCAAATGATCTTCCTCTTGTGAACTAGTCAGTGTGGACAACATTTCACAACAAACTGATCAGTCAACTACGTCACTGAATTTTGACTGATTTTTGTTGTTGTAGTTCAACATTAGGATGTGTCACCAATGAAAAGAGTATTTGTTAAATGTTGAAGTAATAAAGCAACTTTTTTGCCTAAATAGCAAAATGATCACCCTCCTTTGGACACATTATAAAGAGTTCTGGGACTTCCCTAGTGGCTCAGAGGATAAAGAATCTGCCTGCAACGCAGGAGACCTGGGTTCGACCTGGGTCAGGAAGATCTCCTGGAGAAGGGAATGGCAACCCACTCCAGTATTGCCTGGAGAATCTCATGAACAGAGGAGCCTAGAGGGCTACAGTCCATGAGGTCACAAATAGTTGGATACAACTGAGTGACTAAGCAGGCATGCACACGTGAAGAGCTCTAAAAAGACAAAGCACAAATTCTCTAGGTTTCAGGCCAAGCATCTGTGTTGCTAATGAGCCTCAAGGATTTGGGAAATTTATATTTCTTCCTTGACTCTCAGTGTCATCTTCTGTGTAATGGAAGTTTGGACTAGGGATTTCCTAGCAGGAATACTAATATTCATAACTCAGTGACCTACAATTTGACTTGAGAACAAAAAAGTAAACTTAAGTTCAAGCATCCCAAGCTCAAACAAAAATGAAAAAAAAAAATCTTTTTGATTAGTAATGTTTCCTGAAGAAGAGAGAAACTACTAATTAAGTGATTAAATGGGTGATTGAGAATTTTAAACCTCATCATAAATGCAAAGCATAACATTAATATTCTGGTTTTTGAAGATCAGTGGCTGGTTGAGAAACTTAAGCAATTGAATTTAGAATATTTGCAAATACCCAACATTCATAAATCCTGTCTCTTTTTGAAGTCAGACTGCTACAGGCAGACAAATCATAGCTTTGACTTTAAGATATGTCCACAACAACTGATTACTCCAAATCCTTTTATTTTTTATTTTATTTTTCTCTCCCAATGACTAAATGCTTACATTGTAAATACCTCTATAATTATAGTAAACATAGATAACAGTCTCTAAAATTGCAGCATACTATTTGGTGTTTCTAACCTATGGCCCGTCTATAAAGAGCTAGATTAAAAGAGGCCATCTGGGAAGTGGACTCAAACACGAGATTCCAGGTGTTTGAGAGGTAATGCAAAGGCATTTCCTTCTTTTCAGTACTTAATGAAAATGGTTTCAGTCAGTCAGTCAGTTCAGTCGCTCAGTCGTGTTCGACTCTTTGCGACCCCATGAATCGCCCCACGCCAGGCCTCCCTGTCCATCACCAGCTCCCGGAGTTCACTCAAACTCAAGGCCATTAAGTCAGTGATACCATCCAGCCATCTCATCCTCTGTCGTCCCCTTCTCCTCCTGCCCCCAATCCCTCCCAGCATCAGAGTCTTTTCCAATGAGTCAACTCTTCGCATGAGGTGGCCAAAGTACTGGAGTTTCAGCTTTAGCATCAGTCCTTCCAAAGAAATCCCAGGGCTGATCTCCTTCAGAATGGACTGGTTGGATCTCCTTGCAGTCCAAGGAACTCTCAAGGGTCTTCTCCAACACCACAGTTCAAAAGCATCAATTCTTCAGTGCTCAGCCTTCTTCACAGTCCAACTCTCATAAGCTATTTTCTAGCTTATTTACAGAAAACCTGGAAATCTGTCTAAAACTATATTATAAATAATATTTTAGTTGATTTCCAATCCCTTGTCATCCTTTTCCACTCCCTGACCCCCACAAGAAATCTAGAGTAATCCAAAACTCTATAAAATAGAACTCATGATTAAAATATGTTCAGCAATCATTGTTCTTTATATCTTTCTTTATTGTTCACTCACTAGGTTGTGTCCCACTCTTTGCAACCCCATGGATTACAGCATGCCAGGCTCCCCTGTCCTTCACCATCTCCCAGACTTTGCTCAAATTCATGTCCATTGAGTTGGTAATGCTATCTAACCATCTCTACCTCTGCTGCCCCCTTCTCCTTTCGCCTTCAGTATTTCCCAGCTTTAGACTTATTTCATTCATCTTTTTCTATTTTTTATTTAGCTGCCTCCCCCACCTCCTTTCCTATTTTTAGTTAGAATATAAGGTTTTCTATTTGTTGGTGGGTAAGCTGTAGGTCATATTTCTATTCTAGTGATTTCTCTGAACATATGTACTTAACTATATGTTTTTCTAACAAAATATAAATTATTCAGTATTGCTCTCTTTCAAAGAAATGCACTTTCCACTTAAGGATTCAATTCAGGAAAATTCTCAGCCAGTTTCCCTTCAAATATTGCCTCTCCAAGACTGCCTTCTATCTCATCTTTTATATAAACTAGATTCTCTAAACCTAATATCTATATGCTTTCAGAGTCAATGAAAGCATTATTTTTGTAGCCACCCACAGAAAAATCAGTATGGGTTTGCTTATACAGTAAACAAATATTCAGTTCCTCAACAAAACAGATCTTTTAATTCACAATATTTCCAGTAGTTTTTCTTTGAGTGAACCATTCTTGTTTGGCTCAATGAAAGCATTTAACTTTGGGTAAACTCCTTTTAAATTCTCAGGCTCATATAAAGTGGGAAAAATTCTAAAGCGTGTGTTTGTGAATGAATAGAGCCTATGAATTGCCTGGAAAATGACTTTACAAAGGTCTATAAGCAAGGTCTATCATAGTAAAATTATGGAACGGTAGCGATAAGGAAAAGTCCCTAAAACATTTCTTTCACAAAAGTACTAGAAACATAGAAACCATAAAATGTTCAATCTAAAGGAAGCAACATTTTTCAAAAAATACACTTGAGACATAGAAAGATTAAGGATGATTTCAGTTTCCTTTCAAGCTGTTGTCAGATTCAGTATTAAATCCCAAATCTCCAGAATTTCAGTATTCTTAATGCCATTCCACATTTCCTTCCTAAAATATTAGAAATATGTTAGCTATTACATCAAAACCCCTGCTCAGTTCATTCTCTAATCCAACAGTGGAGAGTCTTGAATATCAGGGATCCATGGAGCACCAATGGAATAATGAGGGGTTATCCCACTCACTCACCAAATGAATAAATTGGCCCTCCAACACTGAGCCCTGCCCAAGCCGCCAAACAAGAGTGGTTCACTCAAAGAAAAACTACTGGAAATATTGTGAATTAAAAGATCTGTTTTGTTGAGGAACTGAATATTTGCTTACTGTATAATCAAACCCATACTGATTTTTCTGTGGGTGGCTACAAAAATAAAGTTTCTACCAATTTCTTAAGAACTATATTGTAAGAGCTAATTGGCGGGATTGATTTAACTAGAAGAATTTTTCCATGGGCTAAAGAATGTCTAATCATAAGTACCAAAGAAAACTGATGCCTGATTGAAGAGGAGGGAAAAAAATGTAAATCAAGTATGGAGGTAATCAGGCAGGCAAGATGAACTATGCCAGGGGCATGATTGTCCCTTGAAAAATGGAACTGAACAAGAGTTGAGTACTCTTTTAATCTAACAATTGATTAGTAATTTCAGTATTTCAGTTTGTGTTATATGCCCAGCATGCTACTCCAGGTATCATGGGGAAAGGTCAAAAATTATTAGCAGCTGAGTTCATAAACACACTACACTGTGTTCTCTCTCCCTCTTCACACAGCAACAGGAAAGGGAGAACTTGCAAAAGGTAAGAGATCCCATTTGTCAACTCTGGGTAAGGCAAAGCTGGACGTAAGTGGACTTTGCACACAAGCATATAAAGACACAGTTCTAAGTCAAACAAACGCAGATCTTCAATCTGGTTAAGGAGCCCACAAAGAACCATTCATAAGCAAGAGAAGAGTAAGGGTATTTCTTAGCTCAGCTTAGAAGGGAGAATCAGATGAAGGTAAAGAAATGTGGACATATCAGGAGATAAAATAGACTAATAAGATAAAGATAGACTAATAAGATAAAAATAGACTAATCTTGCTGAAGAAATTCGAGACTGTCGGTATTTCTCTACCCCTGTCTGTGGTGTTAAAGAAAACAAGCTTGGGGGTTTGTATTTGAAACGACCATCAGGGGATGGAGTTAGGAAGGTAATAGAGGAAGAACTAACAGCAGAGTTGATGTCCAATGGCCAAGGAGGAAATATAAGATTTTGTGGGCCATTTGGGTTTAATTATGAGTCTTTCTTTAGCAGCTTTTGTAGTTAGGAGCAGTAAACAAAAGAGGTGGCTCTGAGGGTGTGAGAATCTGATTAACAGGACAGAAAAGTCAAACAGGCTAAAGAGATCACTCTGAAGATATTGAACTTTTACTCTCAGTGAGGGAGGAATCTAACATGGACAGGGGAGGTGAACTATAAGGACTGACAGAAGTTTCAGAGAATTGGCAAGGAAAGCACCAGGATGGATGGTCCCCAAATGTATGGCTCATTCCAAAGAAAGGTGGCCAGCAGTGCCAAACTGCTATCCCAAGGGATGTAGGAAACGCATGTCAGATCCAAGGTAATAACAATATCCATCAGCCTGTTTGAGCACAGAGAACCACAGCAGGAGTCAGCAGGCAGTAACGCATAATCAAAGTAGTTGCATAGTTAGAGGCCCAAGGAGCTGAGAACCTCTGACTTGAATCAGTTCTAATGAAGTGGATGAAACTGGAGCCTATTATACAGAGTGAAGGAAGCCAGAAAGAAAAACACCAATACAGTATACTAACGCATATGTATGGAATTTAGAAAGATGGTAACGATAACCCTGTATGCGAGACAGCAAAAGAGACACTGATGTATAGAACAGTCTTTCAGACTCTGTGGGAGAGGGAGAGGGTAGGATGACTTGTGAGAATGGCATTGAAACATGTATAATATCATATATGAAATGAGTCACCAGTCCAGGTTCGATGCACGATACCGGATGCTTGGGGCTGGTGCACTGGGACGACCCAGAGGGATGGTATGGGGAGGGAGGAGGGAGGAGGGTTCAGGATGGGGAACACATGTATACCTGTGGCGGATTCATTTTGATATTTGGCAAAACCAATACAATATTGTAAAGTTAAAAAATAAAAAAAAGAAGTGATCCCTGCCTTCAAGAAGTCTAAAAGGAAAGTCTAAACTTTACAGCCTTTATTCACTTTTATCAAAAAAAATGCCAAGGGGAATTCCCTGGTGGTCCAGCAGTTAGGACTTGTGCTTTCACTGCCAAGGGCCTGGGTTCAGTCCCTGGTGGGGGAACTAAGATTCTACAAGCCTTGTGGCTCAGCCAAACACACACACACACAAGAAACAAAAAAATAAATTTATTTCCTTTTAGTCTGCATTTTGCAGAAAAATGTCAATTATTCCCATAGGTCAACATGGTTTGGGCTTAAAATCAGAGTGGATGCCTTCAGAAGATAGGAAATATATCTAACATTTCCAAGAGCATGAACTTCAACGTCCTCAGGAAGAAAAAGGCCAAGAATAAGAATAAAGGTAGAAAAAGTGACAGATGAGGCCAACTCCATACAGAAGCCTCTTGAATAGCTTCCACAGTTGGATCACCAACCAAGAAGATTTTTTACATTTTTTTAAAATGTAGCTTAGAAGTGGAAGTGCACTTGGAAGAAGGGCACTGCTGTTTGCAACTCACTTTGAAATGCATCAAAATATAATATAGATTGAGGCTGGACAGAAAGAGGATAGTTTGATTGAAATGTGGAAAATAAGAGTAGTACCATGTTAATGGTGTAGTCTGGGTGATGGGTTCACTATAAAAATCTTTCAACTTTTCTCTGTCTTAAAATTTTTATAATAAAATTTTGAAACAAATGGAACTTAACGCCCTACTCCTTGCTTAGAAAAAAATGTAAAACTAAAACATGTATTTAGTTTCGTAGAGTAGACTCTACAAAAGGTTCTGGCAAAACTGAGATTAACTTTTGCTGCAGGAACAGCTGCAGTAGAGTACTTGTCATATGGTCCATGGACTTGACTCGCTAGCTTCATATGAGGTCTGAGAAATGCACAGTCTCAGAATTCAAGACATTCTCAACCAAATTCGGATTTTAACGAGATCTCCAGGTGATTCATATGTACATTTAAATTTGAGAGGAGCTGGAATAATAGAAAGGTGAATAACCTAGCAGACCCAAGTTCTGCTTTTCATTCATTCATCAATTTTAAACTATATTTATAGAGTCCTATTGTTTTACTGACCACTATTTTAAATTCTGGGGACACAGAAATGATGAAGATAAATTTTTAATTAAATTCGAATGACAGCCAATAAACAAGAAAATAATACTTCAGAAAATATATGTGCAATAAAACAAGTAAACATATTTAGAAAAATTGGCCAGAAGCTATTTTGATTAGGGAATTCAATAAATTCTGAGCAGAATCCTGAATAATGAGCTGACAAGCAAAGCAGAGGTGAGGAGACAGAGGGGACAGCAAGCGCAAAACCCCAAGGCAGGAAATAGACCTCACTTATCTGGAACAGAAATTCCTCTTCTCCAAAATAAAGTTGTCAGAAAAAAAGATCCTTGAAGTCCTTCTAATTCTCAGTTTCATGGCTATTTTTAAGATGACTATTCACGAGTGTCCTAGGAAGAATAGAGAATTGTATTTTCAATGGAATCAAACCCATGGCTACGCTTTTAAGGTAGCAAGTATTAAAATGCCCACATGTCCAATGGTTCTAATCAGCATTTAAGTTGCTCATCATTCAAAAATTATTCTTCTGGTATTCTCTCACTTCCTCATCCCTCCATTCATATGGACAAGTCAAAGATAATTGATAATGATCAATCACCAACTAAGTGCTCAGGGAGCCCTTTGTATCTAGGAGTCATTCCCATCATATGAAAATCACTCAGTTGTGTGGCTACTCTGTCCATGGAATTCTCCAGGCAAGAATACTGGAGTGGGTGGCCATTCCCTTCTCCAGGGGATCTTCCTGACTCAGGGATCGAACTCAGGTCTCCCACATTGCCGGCAGATTCTTTACCATCTGAGCTACCAAGGAAGCCCTGTTCCCATCATGGTCCCCCTCATCTTCCATTTATTAGTTGATACATTAAACAGTCAATTCCACCTGCCAAGGATGCCAACATCCCTGGAGTTGAGAACAGTTCTGATATTTAGCAAGTGGGCCTAAGAATATACATAAATCTAGCCCCATCACACACCTCGTGGGCTTCCTTTGGAAACTGTTTACAATTGAAACAATAGCAGGATGGGAAGCAAGGAACTAAGTTACACACCTCTCTTCACAAGTTTCAGTTAAAGCAAATGGCTTGGGCCCAAAATCTGCAGGGAGTTTTACCTTCTTCTCAATCCTAAATCCCCACCTCACCAGCATCAGGCTGCTGAAAGGAAGACAATAGGTATCCTGCCAACTTCATCTCCAGCTACTTCTGCTACATTGAGATACACTGAAATGAGTTTAATTCCTCAAATCCACTTCATTTTCTCTTATATCTAAGCCTTCAGTTCAGTTCAGTCGCTCAGTCATGTCCTTTGCGACCCCGTGGACTGTCGTACGCCAGGCCTCCCTCTCCCTCACCAACTCCTGGAGTTTACTCACACTCATGTTCATTGAGTTGGTAATGCCATCCAACCATCTCATCCTCTGTCATCCCATTCTCCTCCTACCCTCAATCTTTCCCAACATCAGGGTCTTTTCCAATGAGTCAGCTCTTTGCATGAATGTGGTGGCCAAACTATTGGAGTTTCAGCTTCAACATCAGTCCTCCCAATGAATATTCAGGACTGATTTCCTTTAGGCTCGACTGCTTGGATCTCCTTGCAATCCAAGGGACTCTCAAGAGTCTTCTCCAACACCACAGTTCAAAAGCATCAGTTCTTCAGTGCTAAGTTTTCTTTATGGTCCAACACTCACATCCATACACGACTACCGGAAAAACCATAGCTTTGACTAGACAGACATTTGTTGGCAAAGTAATGTCTCTGATTTTTAATATGTTGTCTAGGTTGGTCATAACTTTTCTTCCAAGGAGCAAGTGTCTTTTAATTTCATGGCTGCAGTCACCATCTGCAGTGATTTTGGAGCCCAAGAAAATAAAGTCTGTCATCATTTCAACTGGTTCCCCATCTATTTGCCAGGCAGTGATGGGACCAGATGCCATGATCTTCGTTTTCTGAATGTTGAGTTTTAAGCCAATTTTTTCACTCTCCTCTTTCACCTTCATCAAGAGGCTCTTCAGTTCTTCTTCACTTTCTGCCATCAGGGTGGCGTCATCTGCATATCTGAGGTTATTAATATTTCTCCCAGCAATCTTGATTCCAGCTTGTGCTTCATCCAGTCTAGCATTTCTCATAATGTACTCTGCATATAAGTTAAATAAGCAGGGTGACAATATAGAGCCTTGACGTACTCCTTTCCTAATTTGGAACCAGTCTGTTGTTCCATGTCCAGTTCTAACTTTTGTTTCTTGACCTGCATACAGGTTTCTCAAGAGGCAGGTCAGGTGGTCTGGTATTCCCATCTCTTGAAGAATTTTCCACAGTTTATTGTGATCCACACAGTCAAAGGCTTTGGCACAGTCAATAAAGCAGAAGTAGATGTTTTTCTGGAACTCTCTTGCTTTTTCAGTGATCCAGTGGATATTGGTAGTTTGAGCTCTGGATCCTCTGTCATTTCTAAATCCAGCTTGAACATCTGGAAGTTCATGGTTCATGTACTGTTGAAGCCTGGCTTGGAGAATTTTGAGCATGACTTTGCTAGCATGTGAGATGAATGCAATTGTGCAGTAGTTTGAGTATTCTTTGGCATTGCCTTTCTTTGGGATTGATTGGAATGAAAACTGACCTTTTCCAGTCCTGTGGCCACTGCTGAGTTTTCCAAATTTGCAGGCATATTGAGTGCAGCACTTTCACAGCATCTTCTTTTAGGATTTGAAATAGCTCACCTGGAATTCCATCACCTCCAGGAGCTTTGTTCATAGTGATGCTTCCTAAGGCCCATTTGATTTCTCATTCCAGGATGTCTAGCTCTAGGTGATCACACCATCGTGGTTATCTGGGTCATGAAGATCTTTTTTGTATAGTTCTTCTGTGTATTCTTGCCACCTCTTCTTAAGCCTTAAAATATGTCATTCCCTCTCCCTGGAATACTCTGCATCCACAACTCTCTTGATGGGTCATATGGTAGTTCTGTTTTTAGGTTTTTATGGAGCCTACATACTATTCTCCATAAGTGTGTTAGTCACACAGTCATGTCCAACTCTGCAACCCAATGGACTGTTGCCTGCCGGCCTCCTCTGTTCATGGAATTCTCCAGGCAAGAATACTAGAGTGCATAGCTATTACCTTCTCCAGAGGCTCTACCTGACCCAGGGATTGAACCCAGGTCTCCTGCATTGCAGGCAGATTTTTTACTGTAAGCCACCAAAATGGCTGTATCAACTTACATGAAGAAGGATAAGTTTCAGAATTGAAAACTTGCTCCTCTGACATCTTAATGTCCAAAAAAGAATTTCTTTTCAAGAGTCCCTAGGAATGGAAGCATAGTATTTTTTTAAATACAAGAGAATTTTTTTAAAATCCAGGAATCCATGACTCCTGTGACAGCTGAAATAAATATACTGTCTTAATCATCACTATTCTCTTAAACCAGTTTGAGGAAATATGTTTTGCTTTTTGTTTAAACAGGAACAGATTGCTCAGGGTTTGGGGGAGCCAGACACAAATCAGAAAGCCCTTCCTCTTTCATTTTGCAAGTCGTTGCTCTCTGCCCAGCCCTAAGATATTTACTGAACTGCACATGAAACAGCCTTCTTTCTCCTCTCCTGGCAGCCTTGTGTGGTGTTGAAGAGTGAAAGAAACAGTGAGCACTCCTGTAGCTGCCAGCCTCAGAAGCTTAGCACCGATGGAGGAAGGCCATGAATTTTGCTCACCCTTGACACAGGAAACTCTGAACCCAAGTGGCCCGAGTCTAAACTTGGAGATGGAATTGGGGTTGAAAATTAACTCCTCAGCTGCTGGACAAGCTTAGCAAGTTGTGGAACCAGACCAAAGGAGAAGCAAGTAATTGATATCTACTCCAAAATTCTTCGGGCATTTCCCCTCTGCTCTGAACTAACCTGTTCTTTTAAAGTTTCTAGAAGTACATAGAGAAGATCCCCTGTGCACACATAGAGGAAAACCAACATTTACTGAGTTCTTTTTATGTACCAGGCACTATGCTGAGTGCTTTACAAGCATTATCTTATTTAATCATCCATACGGTCAAGTGAGGTATTTATATTTATTGTCATTGTAGAAAGAAATTGATGCTTGAAGAAAGTAAGTACCTTGGCTACTTCATAAACAATAGAGCCTAGGTTCAGATCCAAATCTAATAAATTCAAAGCCCAGTATTTTTTTCCTCCTGCACCCGAGGATTTGTACCTTGAAATCATAGGAAATTGTCTAACCTTTTGGAGGTAGCACAAAATTTTAAAAAGTTCTACACAGCTCATAACATCATAACTATTATTATGATAAATTAATAGTTGATCCTTGCCAGAACATTGTCTTCAGCTGTATTGATAAGACTTTTCTGAAAGACCATTTTGACAAAAGTTAGCTATTTAAAAAAAAAAAAATTTGGCCATGCCTCCCAGCATGTGGGATCCTAGTTCTTTGACCAGGGATGGAACCTGCACTCACTGCACTGGAAGCAAAATCTTAACCACTGGACTGCCAGACAACTCCTGACAAAGGTTAATTATTTATTCAAATAATCCAGCTTCCCATTACAACTAAGCATGATTCTGACATCCAGAAATTTCGTATTCCCGCCTTAAACAATAGCTCTAAGCACTTAGAATTTTCCCTAACATTATATATCTATATTTTATAGCCTCTCTCTAGGTAGACTATAATGATTCATTTATCTTCCCCACTGCAGCATGAGTGTCTAAAGGATAGAGAAGCTAGAGGGAACATGATTCACTTTTGTGTTGCTTAACCCAAGTCCTGGCACTTGTGGCCACTCAGATGTTTTTGGATTGATTTGGCAGAGACCATGATTGTGAAAACAACTGGCTATAATACAATTTGATAAGAACAGCCATTAAAATAGGTTCCAGATGAGGTATAAGCATGTAAAAACAATCAATTAGTTCTCATAAAAGAAGACGTGTTTGGGACAATTGCACAATGTAATGAGTTCACTAAGTGGAGAAGGAATTAGAAGGAAGGCATCGCAAAGACAGCACAGCAAAGGCAAGACAGCAGGAAATATGGAGGAAGTACTTAGGGACTTGGCTTCTTGTGCATTTCAGTAAGACAGAGAAAAAGCAACAAGACTCAAAAGAGGCAAGATTTTTTGTCATAATATCAAAGTGTACCTACTTATTTCCTTACATTTTGTGCTTATGAAGGAAGGCATGGCTGTAGTTCACAGGCTATGAAGCCTGGGGCATGCTTATACATAGGCCATTCTCTTAGACTGCTTACTCCAAATATCACTTGTAGGACTTCCGGGGGAAGTGATATTGAGTGACCTATAAGAGTACAGATCACCAGTACTGAAGAAACCTTTTGGGGAGAGACAATCTCTTCCTCCTAAGAGTAAGAAGTGAAGTGCTTCTCATAGTATGTGTATATCAACATATCCCTGAACTAGTTCTTTTGGGAAGCCCCATGGCCAACGACAATGAAGGGAAGTAACATTGAAATCATCAGGAGCCCTAGGGCAGGTGGTTCTAAACCTTACCTACATTCTAGGATCATTTAGGGAGCTTCCAGATACCCCAATCCTCAGGCCATGTCACTGACCAATTGATTCAGAATCTCTGAAGATGGAACTAGGCATCATAATGCTTTAAAGTACCTTGAGAGATTCCAATACGCAGCTAAGTTTGAGAGCAGCTGCTTCAAAGAGTAAACAAGTTGGTGGTGGTGGGTAGCTGGGATGGTGAGGTTGTGATATATTTAGAATAAATCTGGGATGAGGGAAATCTTTTTCCAAGGTTGAATTAAATATTTAATAGTACTTAAACAACTGACCTAAATGTGGAATATTTACAGAATTCTCAAGCAGGGGAAAAAGCGAAAGCTGTGACAGATTTTACTTTCTTGGGCTCCAAAAATCACTCCAGATGGTGACTGCAGCCATGAAATTAAAAGACCCTTGCTCCTTAGAAGGAAAGTTGTGACAAACCTAGACAGCGTATTGAAAAGCAGAGACATCACTTTGCCAACAAAGGTCTGTATAGTCAAAACTATGGTTTTTCCAGTAATTATGTATGAATGCGAGAGTTGGACCAAAAAGAAGGCTGAGTGTAGAAGAATTGATGCTTTAAAATTGTGGTTCTGGGGAAGACTCTTGAGAGTCTCTTGGACTGCAAGGAGACCAAACCAGTCGATCCTTAAGGAAATCAACCTGGAATATTCATTAGAAGGACTGATGCTAAAGCTGAAGCTCCAATACTTTGGCCACCTGATGCAAAGAGCTGACTCATTGGAAAATACCTTGATACTGGGAAAGACTGATGGCAAAAGGAGAAGGGGGTGACAGAGGATGAAATGGTTAGATAGTATCACCAAATCCATGGACATAAGTTTGAGCAAACTCCGGGAAATAATGAAGGACAGGGGAGCCTGGCATGCTGCAGTCCATGCGATCATAAAGAGCTGGACATGACTTAGCAACTAAACAACAAGTAGGTTGACTGTGAATCACACTAGGGAAAACCCTGGTATAACAGATTGGCCTCTATTAGCTCTACAGTGAGGACCACAGAGCTATTTGGAGCCTGGTAACCATGTGTGAAAGACATTATGTAGTAATGGATCATTGTTACATAACAGCAATCTCTAATCTATTCTTATTCCCAGGGACAATAATGCAAATGTCCTTCTAGAAGAGCCAGGGCAGTATGTCAGAACATGAAGTACAGAATGTGATGCAGCACACACTTGCAGTCTCACACACTGCTTTTCCATTTAATCATATGATTTCTCCAGCACCACCTACACTCCTGAATGTTTTGCTGAACAATAGCACATATTGGTCAAAATATTAAGACTGTGGAGGAAACCTTACTAATTTCAAAAGAAAATGCACCTATAGGGCAAAAAGCGAATACTTTTAAAAAAATAGATGTATACAAATATACAAAGAAGAAATACAAGGATTTTTTTTTCTCCTGCTCAGAAGATGAAAAGTTTTTTTCCAAGGTTGGGTCAAAGGTTTCTTTAATAACGCTTATGCAATTGATATTAGTGTAGCATGTTTATAGAATCCTACAAATCTGTGGATTAGAAAAGCAGCTTTAGGTTTTAACACATTTAAAGGAGAATACATTATGTTTGTGATTTTTTTAAAGCAGTGAAGATACTGTCTAACTATCTATCTGTGTCTTCAAAGGCAGTGGTCTTCCTGAATTTGTTTGTGAACTTGTAAGCATTTGGTAGTTGATTGACAAAGCTGTATTGTAGATACTTATCTGAAGAACTTGGGCCAGGAGCCAGATCCCTTTAGAAATGTCAACGCCAACTCTTCTGGTGTCTTCACCATTACCAGAGAAATGAGAGTCCAGGAAAGCAAAAAGAAGATTTCTCAGAGGTGCATGGTGTCACATTGGAGTAACTTTTCCTACACACAGAAATACTGAGTCTTTGATGCCTTCAATATTCCCTTTTATAATGCAACCTCTCTCCAATAACTCTCTAGACTGTAGCATTTCTGAAGAGAGTAAACGTTTCCTGACTGTCCTTGAGGCATCTCGTGTACAGAGTCTACTAACTAGTAGACCCCTCTTCTGCCAAGAACCTTGATGGGTTTGGAAATGAAACTTGGGAACTATGGGTGACTGAACTGAGTCTAATTCATGAAACCAGGTGGCCCCAGCATCTGGCTTTTTAAACTACGTCACCACTATGCTTTATAGGAATGTCATGGCAAAAGCCATGTAGGAATTAGATAAATTACTTACAGTTTTCTCAATGCAATTAATTTGATAGATTCGAATGCTAGTCAATCCACACTAGTCATCACTGGCTTCCTATCACCACTTGTAATCAGCTGACTCCCATAACTGCAATGATCCCTCCTTGTTTATTCTCTCTTCTTCTAATCCCAATCCAGTGGTGAAGTACTTCCCTTCATTCTCACTGTCCCTGGTGGAGAAAAGTCTTTTTCTGTTCATGCCCTTGATAGACTCTTTGGTTTAAGGTCTTCTCGGTCACCATACCCTCATCTCAATAGGTGCACTGAGCTCTAGTGACTAAATGCCCTAGCAGTGTTCAGGAGCTGCACCCTTTCAATCTCAGTCATCTGAGCCTCTCTGAATTCTAATGATTTTCTCTTATACTAATTTCATTAACTGTTCCTATCACCTTCGGATCATTCTAGGTTCGCTCCCCTAAGGTTTCTATAAGTTCCCTTCTATGTCTTAGTCAAGACCTTCTTTTTTCCTCCTTTGTCTTCCCTTCTCTTCTTTTCTTTTATTCTTGATTCCAAGGAAAAGAATCTCATGCACACTTGACAAACATGATGGAAGCTTTATGAAAAGATCTCAGATAATGGAATCCAATTGTTTCATCAGGGACGGTGAACCATGAAATGCAAAGAAGGGGAATTTTCCCCTCTTTAATACTGCTTCACTTCCTCATTGCCTTCTTCTCCTTCTTTATTGTCGCCCTGCAAAATCACAAAGACAACCACACCATAGCTCCCAAGTATACGTCAACTCAGTTCAAATCCCAGATTCTAGGACCTAAGAATCCACATTTAAAACAGTCAAACTTCCATGAGCTCTTCACTCTTCACTCAGTAAGCCACGGCCTGATCAGGTGGGAAATTATGGTTTCTTGGGCAACGCATGGGTGGAAGACGATCATTTTCAAAGAAATCTTATGGACACATATTATGCTATAAAAGTCCCTCACCTTTTTGTGTAATTTATTTGGCTTTGCTGAAATTTGGTTTTTAATCTTTTCCTAGATGATATTTTCCAAACATTTTTAAAGCAATAGACTTTTTTTTCAGCAAAATATTTCACTGTAAACCAAGATGTAAAACAGACAAAAAGCAGAGTTGTTCTGATTGAACAGGAGAGGGTAGAAAGCAGAGGCACTTGTTCCATACATTTTGCTCCATGGTGCCCCCTGAAGACCTGCTTCAGCCCCCAGGGAAGCTCTAGGGAAGCCTCTTATGTTTATAACCAAAGATAGTCACTTCTATCAGGTTGCTCTCCTGAGTCCTGACTTACCAACTTTAGACAGTATCTTTTTGTCTGCCCACTATAAAAGATAAAGCACTTTAACTCAATTCTACTTCCTCTCCCTTCCTTCCTAGTTTGTAAAGTCAACTTACTTGTCCTTTTTTTCATTACTATTCAGTTCAGTTCAGTCACTGAGTCATGTCCCACTCTTTGCAACCCCATGAATTGCAGCACGCCAGGCCTCCCTGTCCATCACCAACTCCCGGAGTCTATCCAAACCCATGTCCATCGAGTCGGTGATGCCATCCAACCATCTCATCCACTGTCGTCCCCTTCTCCTCCTGCCCCCAATCCCTCCCAGCATCAGAGTCTTTTCCAATGAGTCAACTCTTCTCACGAGGTGGCCAAAGTACTGGAGTTCCAGCTTTAGCATCAGTCCTTCCAAAGAAATCCCAGGGCTGATCTCCTTCGGAATGGACTGGTTGGATCTCCTTGCAGTCCAAGGGACTCTCAAGAGTCTTCTCCAACACCACAGTTCAAAAGCATCAATTCTTCAGTGCTCAGTTTTCTTTATAGTCCAACTCTCACATCCATACATGACCACTGGAAAAACCATAGCCTTGACTAGATGGACCTTTGTTGGCAAAGTAATGTCTCTGCTTTTGAATATGCTATCTAGGTTGGTCATAATCTTCCTTCCAAGGAGTAAGCGTCTTTTAATTTCATGGCTGCAGTCACTATATATATATATATATATATATATATATATATCATTTTTAACATCTGAACACAGGGCAATTAATAGCCTTTCTAACTGTCATTTCCGTTCCTTGAGACACACTGTTGCATAAAGTACTTTTTCTTGTGGGCTTGCTCAGTCATTCAGTCGTATACAACTCTTTGGTACACCATGGACTTTAACCCACCAGGCTCCTCTGTTCATGGAATTTTCCAAGCAGGAATGCTGGAGTGGGTTGCCATTTCCTACTCCAGGGGAATCTTCCTGACTCAGGGATCAAACCCATGTCTCTTGCATCTCCTGCATTGGCAGACAGATTCTTTACTATTCTGCCACCAGGGAAGCCCACTTTTTTCCTCACTGGTCTGTAAATACAAAGTTCATTTTAAAGCATAAGCTCCTAGGAAGCAATGGGAGAGGTGGCTTATATTCTTTTAAATGGCACCCCTCACAGGAGAAAAGGCAGACAGATATGGTGTGATGGTGGAGGTGGTGGAATTCATCATCTCTGATTTCAAGAAGCTGAAAATCTAAATTTGAAACATTCTGGGGAGAGGGAGAAGAGGAATGGTTTCCTGTAGAAACTGAAGCAACCCTTAGATTTCATTGTCTATTTTCCTCCACAAATGCCTCTATTTTTTATTCTATACAACACAACAGAGCATTGCCACATTTAAGCATTGCTGGTATTGTTTTCAACCAACAGCAGCCAGTTTTCTCAGTTTTGTCAGGGCAATCCCATGCCACAACCTCAGACAGCTGTTGCATTGTACATGATGCTCATACTATTTTCCTTGTTTTTGACAAGAAAAGTCTTCCCTCAGTTGCTTCCTCATGCTCTCTTCTACTTTCCCAGCCCTTCTATGAGAAAAATGAAGACACTTTTTCAATTGACCTTCTCCATCAACATTACCTCCCTCTGTAAATGATTTTCTCAGTAATTCACTGACTCTCTTGGGCTCACTTCAGTTTCCAAGTAATTGGTTAGTAATTCAACACTTATGTTGGAGAAGGTGCTGAAAAACTTATGAGGGAAGAAAACTTTCATTAGTGCTAAGTTGTCAATGACTTTTGTAAGTGGTTATAACCATTAAGAATACTTAGGCAGAACTGATTATCCTGGCAGTGTTGGAAATAGGAAGGGACCACTGGGGATTCCATGGAATATGCTTCTCTGGAGTTTTCTTCTTCAATTGTTCTTATTTGGCTCTGAGTTTAGGATGGCTCAGTCTATGGGACAAAAGGGAAAGATTTTATGAGCTTTCAAAGTACCATCTAGTCAAGGTATATTCACCATTGAGCACTTAATTGATTGTGAGTACCCACTGGAATTTAGGAACATTTTCAAGTGTACAATCTTATTTGATCTTCCCAACCATATTATAAAATCAAGAAGGCAGGTCATATGTGTTTTTAATCCAAATCTTTTTGATAATACATCTTGTATTGAGTAAGTACATACAATAATCAAAACTTCAAACTGGATATAGAATTAAAACTCCATCCCTCCTCCTGTAAGGATTTTGATGGGTAGGAAATCAGGAAAGTGGCTGGGTAGAGGAAGGAGAGTCTTCCTTGTATCTCTCCTCCATTTTGCTAACCAAGTTGTGATCCTTCCTTCTACGGCCAAAGGGTCTGAGAAGGTAGAAAAGAGACTGGGGAGAGCAGAAAAGCTCTCACCTAATTAATGCTATCATAAAATGGTTCTGTGCGCTGGTGAATAACACTGACTCTTATGACACTCTTTAGCAGATTCTTAGAAAGAACCCCATCACTGAGGACTTCTTATCTGAGATTCCCTTGATGAGTCAGGCGGACTCCTCCAGTTCATCGTTCTAAAGCAAAGCAGCCTGTCTGATGCCTTTCAGATTTCTCAAAGAGGAGGAAACTCGGGTTTTCTCTCTATTCTAATTTCCTATCAAGTTCAGTAAGGATTTCTAGTAAGTCCTTTGCACTGGGCTTAAAATAAAGTAAAAGTACCTCATCTTCCCCCTTAGGGAAAGTTAGAACCACAACTGCTGCAGATATTCAGTAAAACTGAGAATGCATTCTATGTCTCACATAATGCTGTGTGCTTAGTCACTCAGTTGTGTGCAACTCTGCGACCCTTTGGACTGTAGCCCGCCAGGCTCCTCAGTTCATGGATATTCTCCAGGGAAGAATACTGGAGTGGGTTGCCATGCCCTCCTCCAGGGAATCTTGCCAACCACGGGATCGAACCCAGTCTCCCACATTGCAGGCGAATTCTTTACCAGCTGAGCTAACTGGGAAGCCAAGTACTATACTACAATAAGCAAAAACTACAACAAAATAGGCATTCCAGAGTTGACTTACATACAGCACTCTGTTAGTTCCTGGTGTACAGCATGAGTTGGTACTTCTACATGTGTCAAAATGATCATCAGATTAAGTGTACTTACCATATGTCATCATAAAAAAATACTATGTAATTATTGAGTATATTCTCCTCACTCTACATTTCACACCCATAATTTATTTATTTTGTAACTGGAAGTTTATACCTTTTAATCTCCCTTAACTATTTTTCTTACCCTCCCCAGCCCCCTCTCTTCAGGCAACCACCTGTTTGTTCTCTGTATTTACAACTCTTTCTATTTTGCGTTTGCCCATTTGTTTTGCTTTTTAGATTCCACATGTAAGTGATGATGTACAGTATGTGTCTTTCTGTATCTGACTTACTTCATTTAGTAATAATTCCCTTCAGTCCATCTATGTTGTCACAAATGGTGAGATTTCATTCTTTTTATGGCTGAGTAGTATTTCTGTGTGTGTGACATCTTTATCCATTCATCTGCTGATGGACACTTAAGTTGCTTCCATACCTTGGCTATTGTGAATGCATTTTAACACTCATGCATTTTTACTGCCCCCCCAATTTATTGTGTTGATATCATATTTTACATCTCTTTGTTTTTTGTTCTGCACCTTAGCTACTTATTATGCATATAGATTATTTACTATTTTTGTCTTTAGACCTTCTGACTAGCTTTATAAGTAGTTGCTCTATTACCTTTACTGTATATTTGCTTCTACCAATTAGATTTTTTTTCTTCTGTACTTTTCATGTTTCTAGTCGTGGCCTTTTCTTTTCATCTTAAGGAAGTCCTTTTAACATTTCCTGTAATGCTGGTTTCATGGTGCTGATTTTGTGAGCTTTTGCTTGTCGGTAAAACACTTAATCCCACTTTAAAATCTGAATGATAGACTGGACAGGTAGAGTATTCTTGATCGTAGTTTTTCCCTTTCCACTCTTCTGGCCTACAGTTTCTGTTGAAAAGTCAGTTGATAACCTTATGGAAGTTTCTTGTATGTAACTGATTGCTTTTCCCTTGCTGTTTTTAATATTCTCTATCTTTAATTTTTGTCATTTTAGTTACAGTATGTCTTGGCATGTTCCTCTTTGAGTTAATCTTGTTTGGAACTCTCTTTACTTCTTAGACCTACATGTCACTTTCCTTTTCCAGGTTAAAAAAGTTTTCAGTTACTATGTCTTCAAATATGTTCTTCAAAGCCAAACATTCTGGGGGCTCAGCTTTCCAATCAAGCTAGGAGCCCAGTAGGGGCTCAGACCCTTTGCTCCTTTGGGAAAGCCTATTCAACTGTGATAATCTTCCCATTTGTGGATTACTCACCCAGAGAAGTGGGTCTTGACCATCTTATATAAGATATAAGGGTCTTATATCTCTTCCCCTCTTATTCAACTCAGTGTGGATCCTTCTTTTCATCTTTAGTTGTAGATCTTTTTTGCTAATCTTCAGGCTCTTCTCATTGATAGTCCTTTGTAAATAGTTCTAATTTTGGTGTGCCTGTGGAAGATGAGCTCAGGGTCTCCCTACTTTGCCATCTTGGCCATTCCTCTCACTGGTATGTTCAATGATTGACCTGCATTCTGCATTTATTCCCACCTCCAAAGAGTCAGACAGGACTTAGCCACTTAACAACAACAAACCTCCTAGTGTACCTTCCTTTTTAGCCTAGAAAGCTAAAAACCACATTTTCTAGACTCCTCTACAGCTAGGTTTTGGGAGACTGTGAATTAGTTCTCATCAATCAGATGCAATTACTCAAAGATCAGAAGGTAGAAATGAATGAGAAGCTATGTTCCAGCTGTTTGTCTTCTATGGGCAAGGAAAGCTATGCAGATTTGGCTTTTTCTCCATTCCTATAGTTTCCAGCTACTTGGATATTATTGGCAGCAATGGCTTCCTGATTCTAGCTTCCTGATGCCTGAATCACAATCACAGAATCATGTTCTTAAAATTCATAGGTCCAGTAAACCTCTTAATTTCCACCTCCTGAATGTGACAAGATAGTAGTTCCCATAATAGGTGGTATTCTGTGAGTCATTACTGGATTCGTGGGCTAGAGCTCATTCTTCTAGCTCCTCCAGTAATCTCATATGTGCACGTGCACACACACACACACACACACTATGTTTAATCCCTTTCTACTTAAAATACTTATAGTGCCTTTTATTTTTCCTATATAAAACTTGTTTGGTTCACCCTCTAATGTCAAGTCATTCCATAGGTTCCAATTCAAATGTGTCTTCATCTAGGAAATTTGAGTCATCACAAAATAAATGAAAATAAGCGGGAGGGTATTCCAGATGGGAGGTTACATTTTCTCCTACACACTTTCACACTGCCCTATACATACTGTTATCATTGTATATATCACAGAATCCAAGAGTTTCCTAAAATTTATCTTTCTTCCTTGCTAGACTCTCCTACTTCTCTTCTAGAAAGAGAAACCTTGTCATAATCTTTTTTGTACCCCAATCTCCTAGCACAGTCCCTAGTACTTGATAAAACTTCAATATATGTTAAATGAATGAATTACTGAATGAATGAATAGGTGAATGGAATGTAAATAGACACTCAAACTGAAGTAAATGATAATCTTTAGTGAATCACTTCTTTTCTGTTTATACATAGCTTATAATTTTCATCTTCATACTGAGAAAATTTTAAGAATATCTGCTAACTCATGGATGTCAAATAGTGGGACTTTCTTAATGTTCCTTTCTGAAGCACTGTTCTAAAGGAGGAAGTGTAAAATTGCGTGAGTATTTTCTCCAGATTTAGTTTCACAATGAGGGACCACAAATTCAAACAAAAGTAAAGAGGTGCTTTCCTCTTATCTTAATATAAATGATGTTACCATATAATAAGGACTACACTGGAATAGAATTTATTTAGAATAAAAATTTAAAAATCTACCTCTAGGAAGACAGATTGTATAATTGTGTATCTATTGAATACAACAATTAATGGTACAGTTGTCCCTTGATATCTGCAGGACTCCTGCAGCAGGGCCTGATTCTAGGAACCCCATAGATATCAAAATCTGTAGATGCTCAAGTTTCTTATATAAAACATAGTAGCTTAGTACAGTCAGCCCTCCGTATCTACAGTTTCACAGTTGTGAATATGGAGGACAACTCTAATCATAACTATTATATATATATAGCCCTTTTATAGTCAGGAAATTAACCTCTAACTGCTAAGTCGTTTCAGTTGTGTCCGACTCTGTGCGACCCCATAGATGGCAGCCCACCAGGCTCCCCCGTCCCTGGGATTCTCCAGGCAAGAACACTGGAGTGGGTTGCCATTTCCTTCTCCAATGCATGAAAGTGAAAAGTGAAAAGGAATTTGCTCAGTCGTGTCCGACTCCCCGCAACCCCATGGACTGCAGCCCACCAGGCTCCTCCATCCATGGGATTTTCCAGGCAAGAGTACTGGAGTGGGATGCCATTGCCTTCTCCGAATAAAAAGCAGAGGAACTGAGATTCAAATCTGACTTTGATGAGAGACATACCTTAAATATGAAGACTCAGACAGGTTGCAGTAAAGAGTGGAAAAGATATACCATGTCAACTTTCCCAAAAGAGAACTGATATAAGTATAATAACATTTGATTAAGAAGAGTCTAAAGTAAGAAGTATGACTAGAATAAACAGGATATTTTATATTGCTACAAGTATCAGTTCAACAGAAGTCATAAATTACTATGCTTTTAATAACATAACTTCAATGTATATGTATATATATACATGAAACAAAATGGTCAAATTTATTAAAACAATAATTGAATATTTTAACATCTCTTTCAGTAACTGATAAAATAGGCAGAGAAAAAGATTAGTAGGGATATATGACATTTAATGATGTGATTAAAATTATATAATTAATACAGATGTAACACTATACTCAACAACTTTGTAATATGCATTTTAAATAAATGCACCTGGAACATTTACTAACGTAGATCATAAAGAAAGTTTCAACAACATTTAAAGGATATAATCACATGGAGTAAATTCTTGGACCACAGTAGAATTAACTTAGAAATCAATAACGGAAAAGAAACTAAAATATCCCAAAATATTTTAAATTAAACAGTATACTTCTAAATAACCCATGCATCAATGAATAAATTACAATGTAAATTTGAACATATTTTTAAATATATGATAAGAAAGACTTGAAATATTAATACTTGTGGTCTGCAGCTCAAGCAGTGCTGAGAGAGAAATATATAACTTTAAATGCATATGTTAGAAAGAAAGGCCATATATCAAAACTCTAAGTTTTCTTCTCAAGAAACTAGGCTGAAAAAATACATCAAAGAAATCCCAAAGGAAATAAGAGCAGAAATCAATAAGATAGAAAGCAAATATACATGCGGAAAATTAACAAAGGTGAAAAAAGATGATTCTTTGAAAACAGATTTTAAAATTGATAAAATCCAAGAAAGATTAATCAAGGGAAAAAAGAAAAATGTAACTTGTTAATATCAGCTATAAAAATGGAGACTTCACTATAAAATTACAGACATTAAAAAGATAATACATAAACTTGAGTTTAAATGAAATGGACAAATTGCTTGAAAAACACAATTTACTAAAAAGGACCAAAAAAAAAAAATCTCAATAGTCCTGTATCTATTAAAGAAATTGAATCCATATTTTAAAAAATAAAAACTCCTGGCCCAGATGTTTCACTGGTAAATTCTTCCAAACATTTAAGAAAATAAGAACAATCTTATGCAAACTAATTCTGATAATGAAAAAGAAGGACTACTTTCAAACTTATTTTATAAGGCCAGCGTAACTTTGACACCAAACTTAACATTACAGTGAAGGAAAATTTCAGGCCTGTGTTTTTCATGGACATAATGCAAAAATCACAAATAAAATATTATCAAGTTAAACCTATGGATACATCATCATCACAACAATAATTATGTGTCAATCAAGTAGGGCTTATTACAAGAATACAAGGTTAATAAAGATTTTAAAATCAATGACAATGAATAATGGAAAAAATCCGTATGATTATTTCCATAGAAAAATAAACTTGAGTCAGTCTCACTTAAAATTCTAGGCTTTAAAAAAAGTAATTGAACATCATTGTATGAATAAGAAATATATTCAGCTAAAAATAAAAGAAAATAATAAAACTGAATAAAAGTAGCTTAAAGAAAAGAGTGTTCATGAAGTCTGGAGGTAGACAGTTAAAGCTGTTTCAGTGTTTAATGATGCCATCTGGGATCTAGACCCTTTCTTTCTGCTCTGCCACTTTTTGAAGTATCTGTAATAGTGCCCAGCACTATAGTAGGTGTTCAGTAAATATTTGTTGAATGACAGAATCAATGTGTTAATCTTCTGAAGCTTACAATCTAGTGACCACAAGATTAGCCTAATAATGGCCTTTTGGCCCATGTTCTAGGTGCAAAGAACAAAGCTGAAATGAGTTTGGTATTTACATCCAGAAAGCTAGAAACCCTCCAATTTTAACTCTTTGTATAGAACTGACCCAATTGGCAAGAGAATTTGGAGAGTAAGTATTTTTAGCTGGGCACATTATTGCCCTAAAAAAAAAAAGGAGTTCTATTACTCAAAACAAAGAAAGAATAGGTACAGAGTCCCTCTTTATAGAAGGCACAATGACAAGCACTCTTAAACCCACAGTATAAGAAAAGTCTCCATCTCTAAGGAGACTGAAGTTTAACAAGCAGATAAGAGAAATAGAAAATAACCATAATACAGGGAAGAGGAAGATAAAATCCCTGCAAGAGGTTCAAACAAAGTAGTCCAGGCAATCAGAGGCAGAAATAGGCAGCTATTAGGGACAACTGAACAGCTTCATAAAATAAAACTTCTGAGAAGTTTTAAAGATGGCCAAGATTTTCACAAGTAATCATGAGCAATAGTATATTTTAGCTGTAAAAGAACCAGTGAAAACAGTTAAGCAATCTGATATCTGAGGAAAAATAAATGTATGCTACTGTATCAGATAGTTACCAACTTTGCTTGAGATAAAACTAGTAACATATATTTGGGATATATCATGTGCTGAGTGTGAGCTGTGCTAAGTCACTTCAGTCATATCTGACTCTTTGCAACCCTACCGACTGTAGCCAGCCAGGCTCCTCTGTCCATGGGGTTCTCCAGGCAAGAATACTGGAGTGGGTTGCTACGCCCTCCTCCAGGGGATCTTCCTGACCCAGGGTTCGAACACGCCTCTCTTACATCTCCTGCATTGGCAGGCAGGTTCTTTACCACTAGCGCCACCAGGAAGCCCCGACTGGATCATAGGGTCACCCAATGCTGGGTGAAGAATTCAAACTTAATCCTTTGACAAAGAGGAAACAGTGAAGGATTTAGGGAAGGAAGACAAATATATGTGGTACTTACCCCACCAGCCAAGATTTATTGAGATGATTGTGTCATACTATGATTTATAATAAGAAATATATGTTCAGTCTTTCTTCATCCTTAACTCTAGCACAGGCCTCCTAAAACCCTTGGAATTTTCTAAGTGATGAGAGTAACAAAGGTGTCTTTTGTGATACTTCTGAGGTGACTTCTGGACGGCAAGGAAGGAAGGACTGGTGGCTGGTTGCCCAGGGAAACACCCCTGTGATTAGATGGTTGGAACTTTCAGTTCCACCCCTCAGTCTCTGGGGAGAGGTGAGGGGGTGGAGGTTGACTCAGTCACCAATGATCAATGATTCAATAATGGAGTCTCCATAAACCCCAGAGGATGGGATTCTGACAGTTTCCAGGTTGGAGAAAACGTGGCGATTTGGGGAGGTGGAGAGCCTGGAGAAGGTATGGGAGGTCCACACAATGCAAGCTCCAGACACTTCCCCCAAGCCTTGCCCTATACTTTTGTTGTACCTTGCCACCCTGAGAGGCATTCTTTTATAACAAACCTGAAATCTAGTAAGTAGGCTACGTCTCTGAGTTCTACAGGTGGCTCTAGCAAATTAATCAAATCCAAGGAGGTTGTCATTGGAAGGCCTAATCTATCACCAAGTCAATCAGAGGCCCGGGTGACAGCTTGGACTTTCAACCGGAGTCTGAAATGCGGGGAAGGACAGCCTTGTAAGCCTGAACCCAGAACCTGCGTGATCTGACGTGATCCTCATGTAAATAGTGTCAGAACTGAATTGAATATTAGGACACCCAGCTGGCATCAGAGACCTGCTTGATGGTGTGAAGACTCACCCCTGCCCACTAGGCTGGAATTAGTACTAAAAGCCTTACATTTTCATGTAACATTATATCAGTTTAAGGAGTACAATGCAATGATTTGATATACGGTTGATCCTTGAACAACATAGGAGTTAAGGGCACTGATCCCTACACAGTCAAAAATCTTTGTATAGCTTATAACTTGACTCTTTGCATAAGTGGTCCTCTTCATCCACATTCAAGGTTATGCATCTGTGGGTCCAACCAACCAAGAACTGTGTAGTTCTGTAGTATTTACTATCAAAAACAAAATCCATGTGTAACTGGACCTCAGAACTCAAACCTCCTCTGTGTATATATTGTGAAATGATTATGGGTGTGGCACTTTTGAAAGTTTATTCCAGTATGTAAAATGTTTAGAACAGGGAGACAAATTTCCAGGTTATTGTGATTATTTCAAGGAGAGATTCACATTTTAGGCATGCCGCTGCTGCTGCTGCTAAGTCGCTTCAGTCATGTCTGACTCTGTGCGACCCCATAGACGGCAGCCCACCAGGCTCCCCCGTCCCTGGGATTCTCCAGGCAACAACACTGGAGTGGGTTGCCATTTCCTTCTCCAATGCATGAAAGTGAAAAGTGAAAGTGAAGTCACTCAGTCGTGTCTGACTCTTCGCAACCCCATGGACTGCAGCCTACCAGGCTCCTCCGTCCATGGGATTCTCCAGGCAAGAGTACTGGAGTGGCTTGCCATTGCCTTCTCCGATTTTAGGCATGAAGAAGAACCAAACAGAAAGTTCTCACTGCTATAATGGTTTCAATTAAATAACAGGGTGAACAAGAAAAGGAAAGGCTGAATGAGAGAGGCACTGGAGAAGAAGAGCCACCTGGAATGGCAGTTGACTGGATGCTGAGAATAGAGAAGAGGTGGCAGTCTTAAGGTCTGAAGGAGGATGGGAACATTGTTAACAGGGGAAGAAGAGGACATCTAAGTGAATTGATTCAGCCAGCCCTAAGTTGCAGCGTCAGGATTCATCCACATGGACACAAAGAATTTCTCTGAAGAAACATGCCTAGGGAGAAAAAAACCTACCGTAAACTCTTGGAAGGAGTTTGATTAGTGGAAAATGGAAGAGCAGCCAGTGAAAAAGAGAGAGAGGAAATGTAAGGAGGAGTTAGGAACATGACATTAGCAGGAAGGGGCCAAGGCCTTCCTGGCATCAAGAACAGAAGGAACAGAATTGTTTTCATAATTTTGTTGATTGATTGATTTTTGGCAGTACTGGGTCTCTGTTGCTGTACAGGGCTTTTCTCTAGTTGCAGAAAGCAAGATTACTCTTCGTTGCAGAGCTCAGGTTTCTCATTGCGATGACTTCTCTTGTTGTGGAGCATGGGCGCTGGAGCATTCTGGCTTCAGTAGTTGCTGCACGAGGGCTCAGGAGTTGCAGCTCCCGGGCTCTAGAGCACATGATCAATAGTTGTGGCACAGGGCCTTAGCTGCTCTGCAGCATGTGGGATCTTCCCAGATCAGGGATGGAACCCGTATCTCCTACACTGGCTGCCAGAGTCTTTACCACTGAGCCACCAGGGAAGCCCAGAACCGTTTTTTGTGAAGTATTTGCTTATAACCTATGTCCCTCCCTGATTCTAAATTACTTAAAAACAGGAAGGGCATAATTCATTCTTGTGTTTCCAGTGCACAGCACAAAGCCTGCCACTGAATAGTCAAGTAATGCAGAGGGATAAAGGGAGATTGGAAGGAAAAAAAATAGGGCATTAGGAGGCAAGGAGGAAGATTCTTTAAAAAGTCAGTTGGTGATTAAGAGACTGTTCTCAATAGAATGGTAGTAGTAAAAGCCAGCTTGCAAGTGGTTAAAGGTGTGACTAACGCAGAATGAGGACAATGAATACAGAAAGCTTGAGGGTGGTAAAGAGATCTGGGCAGTGAGTTTGGGAAAGTCTGAGACTGCTTTTTGTTTGTTGCTTTTTGTTTTGTTTACTGTGATCGAAAACTCATTTGAGATACTGTTCTCCAGTTTTTCCTTTTGATATTTAAAGCATTCACTCAGCTCTGTCCTTTCTCCAAAGTCTTCATGGCTTTTTTTTTGGGGGGGGGGCATTGTTCTCCCAAACTCTTAAGCCCTTAGGAGAAATGAGGGAATCTGTGGTTAAAGAAGAAGTTTCATGAAGGAAAATGAAGGGAGACATATTTCCCCCAGACTAGAGTCTTCCTCAGTCAGGGCAAGAAGAGGAGATAGAAAGAAAGTCAGGTTCCCAGAGAAAAGATGAAGGGCCCAGCAGTCCCTCAGAAGGAGGTAAGTCCTGAGAGACAGAGCGCTATGTGCTCTGTCTAGAAATAGGGCATCCAGAGCTAGCTCAGGGGTGATGCACACATGCCACAGAGAGTGGGAACAGACTTCTCAATGGTGACCAGTGACCAGGAGAACAGTGGCTGCCCTCATCACTCTTCCCCCATTCTCAACCCTTCCTACTGCAGAAGCTCTACTGGAGAGAAAGCATAAGCCCTAAGAGGGAAAGAAGTTAGCATATTTTTTTTACCACATCAGTAGAATGGCACTTTAAGTCAGGAATGTAGTTGCATTATAAGGACAGAGAGGTGGGTTGTTAGCTGAGTTTGTGCGTGGACTGAGCTTCACTGCAGCATGTTTGTAAGCAGAGAAGTAGGGGCCTGGAGACTGCAAAGTACAGTCAGAGGCACCCTGCACACACCCCATGATATGGGCAGCACCCCACAGATGACCAACTGGGCTGTCCTGAAAGAGGAGCTAGGATAGGAGAAACAGGAGTTAAGGAAATGCTCTTCAGATGATGTCTATTTTTTACCTAAAATTTTGAAGCTGATTCACCAACAGAGAGGACAGTAAAGGTTTGGAACAGTAATTTTGGGGAGTTGTATGAAAAGACAAACCAGTATATGTGTAAGTGGGCAGCAAGAAATGCCCAGCAGCCTTTGGGGAGCAAGCAGTCTGCAGTTATGGAAACCAGCATGTGTGTATGCATTTATGCATTGATCTCTGTGTGTAATTATATTCTACCTTGTTCAACAAAGCATAGAAGGTGCTTAGAGGGCATAAATGAGAACAGTAAAGTAAAAAATAAACCAGAAGCTGAGAAAATATATAAATATAGACTAGAATTCATAAGGAGGATGCTCTAGGCCACACAATTCTGTGTTTCTCCAGCCAACTCTCAGCCACCTGTACAAATGTTAATAGCTGGGCTGTGTGGGAACAGTGTGAGAACAAAGATAAAGGTAAGGAAATGAAGCCATTAGCTGCTCACGGCACTGAGCTTTGTTGGGAGAGTAAAATCAAGACAGGATGGATAGATTGAAAGAAATAGGGAGGGTGAATTTCAGAATACAATTAAGGAAAAGGGAGGCTGAGGCAGACTAGGAGGGACCTTGTGTGCCACCATGGAACCCATTGGACAGAGGAGGATCTGAAGTTTTTGTTAGGAAAGTGACAAGCTCAGTGACTTGGAAAACTATGTCTGGCAGCAGCATAGAAAGTATCTCAGTGGTTGTAAGATAGCAGTCAGGGATACTGCTTAAGACTCTAATGGAATAGCTCAACGGAGACCGAACTGGAGTGAAGTAATCACAAATAAAGTGTGCGGATAGGTGCTCTGAAGACAGTTCTCAAGGATTCAGTAAAATGGACTACCTCATTCACTTCCAAGGGGACTACAAATAAGCATGATCTTCCAAGAGGACAGCTACAATAGCTCCATGTAACTTTAAAAATGTTTGTACTTTTTGAGCTCAAAATTCCTTTTCTAGGGATCTACCTTAGGAAAATAATTGGTGCTACAAAAAAAGGTTTATCATCAAAGATGCTCACCGTGTTTTCTAAAATTCAAAAACATCTTAAATGTGCAGGAATGGGGGAACTATTAAAAAATTATAGCACATTTATATAACACACTACTATTTGATCATTAAAAATTGTGTGCTTAAAGACTGTGATAGAATGGGAGAAGCTCACAATAAACTATGAAGTTAAAATATTATCTTTTATATTAAATCTAAAATAATAGAAGGTTTGAAACAAATTTTCTAAATAAACATATGCATGAATTTGAATATTAGATTAAAATTCACCAAAATGTTAATTGGGTTTGCCTCACAGTGGTGAGACAGTAGATAATTTTTATTTTCTTCTCTCTACCTTTCCATATTTTCCAAATTATATTCAGTGAATACTCATCAACTATATAACCAGACAGTTACTTAAAAAAATGACCAAATACTATAAAGCAAATTCACAATTCATAAGAAGTTTGTGTTACTTGAAAACACAAGTACCTGAGAGAGAAATAAGTCTGTGTCTCAGCAATCAAAGATGCAGTGAATGTGCATTATCAGATGCTCCGTGATATCAACATTGCTTTTGCCGTAGCCAAAGATTCTGAATCTAATTATGTTTTCTTTGTTGTTTCACTATCCAAGAAAAAGGTGAATGAGAGGAATAAAATAAAATGTTACTGTTATGCTTTCACAGGTACAATCAAGGCACAGACTTCTATGAGGATATTCTTATTACACTTAGTGACATCCCTTTACATATCTTTTTAAAAATTCTTGATATAGTGTATTCAGATTCCAAATGGCCAGAAAATTCAAATAACCAGATTTTTGTGTAGGATATACAATCATTATTACTTTTCATAACAATTACAGTAAACTGCTTCAAGATACTTGTTATTGTCCCAAAACTCATGTGATGCTCAGAGTAGGGCTATTTTTCAATCTTCTAATTTTATAAAAAATTAACTCATGTATGATATAATAGACTTAATTATCTAAAATATTCAAGTAACCAGAGGAACCCCCTTATTCTCTAACAGTGCTGAGTGAAGACAATTTTCCACAAATTTATAATTTCTTTATTACTTTAGTAGCTAGTTGTAAGATATGAACAAGCGACTATGTCATCCTCATTTGCACAAATGTTCCTCTTGAACAGAAGGCGTGTAACTGAATGGAACTAGAAGAAACATCACCCACACTGACCAATCTTTCTTTAAATTCATGACATTCACAACTATTAATTTCAAGCATGCCCTTCACAGTGCCCAGCAATCACTGTGCATTTCCCTAGTCCTAATCCTAGGAAGATGATTCTGTATTTTCTCATCTCTCCTCAACCTTCCCACACCTCCTCTGCCTCTCTCAGCCTGATCTTCTTCTCAGCCCTTGACCTTGATTGTTATTTCACTGAGAAACAGAAACAATCAGAAGAGAACTTCCACAAGTTCCCACCCACACCTCCACCCACCCATCAGCATCTGGGCTCTAAATGCTGCCTTCTCTCCTGTTACCAGGGATGAACTGTCCGCGTTCCTATCTAAGGCTGAACTTTCCGCTTGTTCACTAGATCCCAACTGTTCTAAATATCCAAGAACATAGCTCCAGAAGTCCCTCCTCTTTCTTTCTCCTGCATCACCATTTTTCCCTCTTCACTAGATCATTCCATCAACATACAAAATGATGTTGTTTCTCTATGTTGCCTTCCATCTACAAGCTCATGTTTCCATTCTTTACAGCAATTCCTCTAAAGATTTTTTTTTCACAAAAGATTTATCTCTAAACCCTATTCTACCATTCTGTCTAGAACCTCCTTTAATCAAGCTTCTGCTTCTTATGCAAAAGAGGCTTTCCACCAATGGTACCCCACATTGCTAACCCAACAGCTAGTGCCTTTATCTGACCCCTCAATAATGTTTAACACCATTGTTTGTTCCCTCCTTATGGAACTACTTTATTAACTTGTCTTCCAGGATTTGCACTCTTGGTTTTCCTCCTATTTCTCAGCCATTGCTCATTTCTCCATATTTCATCAACCTCTAATATGGGGGTACCCCAGGATTCAGTCCTTGGCCCTCTTCTCTCTCATGTACATTCATTCCCTTCATGACTGCATTTCTCATCATGGCCTAACATTCTACCTATAAACTGACAACTCCTGAACTTTTATCTCTGGTCCAGACCTCTCCCCTGACTCCAAACCTGGATGCCCAACTGCCTACTCAATATCTCCACTTTGATGTCTACTGGGCATCTCTAACTTAACACTTAATCTTCCGCATAGAAGGCTTGCTCCTCATTTCAGTCTTCCTCTTTCTGTTTTGACCAAGGAGTCAACCTTGACACTTCTCTGTGTCTTATACCCTGGTCTGTCAGCAACATGTCATCTCTGTCTTCAAAATGTATCCAGAATCTAATGACTTCTCATCTTTTCTACCACTTCATTCCTGACCCAAGGCATTGTTATCTCTCTTCTGAATTATATGAAAAGCCTCCTGATTGGGCTCCCTTTCTCCCCTGTAGTCTACTCTCTTAAGAGCCGGAGAGATCCAAGTCATTACCACGGTCCACAAGACGGTGCACAATTTACCTCACCCAAACCTTCCCCCTCTGACCTCATTTCCTATGATTTCCTGCCCCCCGCCAACACACACCCACTCTGCTCCAGTCACACTGACTTTCCAACGTAGCAGACACACTCCCTGCTAAAGACCTTTCGCTATAATTCCCTCTGCTCTTCCCAAGCTATCTCCATGACTCACTCCCTTGCCTCCTTCAGATCTTTGCACAGATGTCACCTGCTCCATGAGGCATTTCCTGACCATCCTATTTAAAACTGCAACCCGCCCTCTCCACCAACACATCCTACCCCTTTTACCTGCTTTATTTTCCTTCTCAGCACTTATCACCACCTGCCGTGCTATTGATTTTATTTATCTGGCTAGGGGTTTGACTGTGTTTACTGTAGCAATGGGTGTCAGAAATTATATTTTCCTCAGGTGTTTTTGTTTTTGCCTCCCTTGTCTTTGGGTTCCCCAAGAGGCAGTCCATGGGGTCACACGAGTTGGACATGACTTGGCGACTGAATAACAACAACAGAGGTGCCTTAAATATCATTTGAGATGCAGAGTTCTTTCAGTGGTTATTATAAAGGAGCCCTAAGGATGTGGTGGTCAGGTGTGGGGGAAGAGGAAGCATTTTATAATCCTGTGATTAGGTCTCAGGCTTCAGTGAGCTTGTCTCCCTGGGCTGTGATCTTCACAGGTGCTTGTGATTCCTCCCTCCACCCCCACCTCTCTGAACCTCCCCCCCCCTCCCCATTACACACTTATGACAGACAAGAAGGTTAAAGTGTGTGGAGCTGGGTATTTCCCTTCCCTTAGGTCAGCTAGAAAAACCCTGGTACGTTAGGCTCTGATAAAATAGTTTCTCTTAAGGGCTCTGCTTAGTCACTCAGTCGTGTCCAACTCTTTGGGACCCCATGGACTGTAGCCCACCAGGCTCCTCTGTCCATGGGTATTCTCCAGGCTAGAACACTGGAGTGGTTTGCCATGCCCTCCTCCAGGGGATCTTCCCAACCCAGGGATTGAAACCAAGACTACTGCATTGCAGGTGGATCCTTTACTCTCTGAGCCACCAGGGAAGCCCAAAAATACTGGACTGGTAGCCTATCCCTTCTCCAGGGGATCTTCCTGACCCAGGAATTGAACCAGGGTCTCCTGCATTGCAGGCCGATTCTTTACCAACTGAGGTTCTCTTAAGGGCAGACCTTGTTAAAAAGAACAGAATGTTCTGGGTGTATTTCAAAATGGCCACTTTCCCCTCCCCTGGCAGAAACACAAGGGGATTTCTCTCTGATCTTTACTGTGAGAACCTAATAGGGCTGCTGGAGGTAAAACTCACAAAAATGTGGGGTCTTCCCCTAAGAGTGAGCCTCTCTGAAGTTTTCATCTCTCACGCTTGTCCGCATGGAGCCTCTAGCAATTTCTCAATTAGGTTTTCCAACTCTGGCACTGGTTCCCAAGGAGTTTTCTGCCCCTGGGCTTCTGATTCTCTATAACAGCCTGTTTGTCTCTCCAATTTTCATGGCAGTGGTTTGTCTTATGACCTCAGTTTTCTGAGGGATCTAAGAAGAGTTGTTGGTTTTCAGTTTGTTTAGCTTTTTGTTGTTGTGTGGAGGTAAGAATATTCATTGGAAAGACTGATACTGAGGCTGAAACTCCAATACTTTGACCACCTGATGCAAAGAACTAACTAATTGGAAAGGACCCTGATGCTGGGAAAGACTGAAGGTAGGAGAAGGGGACGACAGAGGATGAGAAGGTTGGATGGCATCACTGACTCAATGGACATGAGTTTGAGCAAGCTCTGGGAGTTGGTGATGGACAGGGAAGCCTGGAGTGCTGCAGTCCATGGGGTCACAAAGAGTCGGACACAACTGAACGACTGGACTGACTGGAGGTGACAAATGACTTCCAAACTCTTTACCTGCTGGACCAGAAACAAGAAATCCATATTATGTATTTCAATCATTTATTTTTATCTATTGTCCTCCTCTCCCACTAGAATGCAAGTTCTATGAGGGCAGGGATGTTTGTTCGGTATGTTCACCACAGGATCCCCAGTGCTTAGAACAGTGCTGGTGCATAGTAGGCTCTTGGAAATTATTTCCTTAAAGAAATTGAATAAATGAAATAACACAGTCCAGTAGTTTCTGCTAGCCCAGAAACTTCTTATTGGACCACTGAATAAGGGCCTTCACCTATACTGTCCCTCTTTTTCATCCTCCACTTTGCTCTTTACTTGGTTAATTGCTGTGCATTCATGTGTGAGCTTAAATGTCAGCTCCTCAGGGAAACCTTTCCTGACCTTCAGGTTGAGGATTATGAGCACTCATAACCCTGCGATTCTCTCTCGCACTTATTATGGTTAAATAGCTATATAATTATTTATTTAATATTTAATTTATCACGTTTATAAATTCTTTAAAGGGAGGAATATATGTCTTCTATTTATTTTAGTATCCCTGGCACCTAACAGACTGCTTGACATACATCGTGTGCTTAATCATTCAGTCATGTCCAACTCTGACGCACATTCAGTTCAGTTCAGTTCAGTCGCTCAGTCATGTCCAACTCTTTGTGACCCCATGAATTGCAGCACGCCAGGCCTCCCTGTCCATCACCAACTCCTGGAGTTCACTCAAACTCATGTCCATCAAGTCAGTGATGCCATCCAGCCATCTCATCCTCTGTCATCCCCTTCTCCTCCTGCCCCCAATCCCTCCCAGCATCAGGGTCTTTTCCAATGAGTCAACGCTTCACATGAGGTGGCCAAAGTATTGGAGTTTCAGCTTTAGCATCATTCCTTCCAAAGAACACCCAGGACTGATCTCCTTTAGGATGGACTGGTTGGATCTCCTTGCAGTCTGAGGGACTCTCAAGAGTCTTCTCCAACACCACAGTTCAAAAGCATCAATTCTTCAGTGCTCAGGTTTCTTCACAGTCCAACTCTCACATCCATACATGACCACTGGAAAAACCATAGCCTTGACTAGATGGACCTTTGTTGGCAAAGTAATGTCTCTGCTTTTGAGTATGCTATCTAGGTTGGTCATAACTTTCGTTCCAAGGAGTAAGTGTCTTTTAATTCCATGGCTGCAATCACCATCTGCAGTGATTTTGGAGCCCCCCAAAAAATAAAGTCTGACACTGTTTCCCCATCTATTTCCCATGAAGTGATGGGACCAGATGCCATGATCTTCGTTTTCTGAATGTTGAGCTTTAAGCCAACTTTTTCACTCTCCTCTTTCATCTTCATCAAGAGGTTTTTTAGTTCCTCTTCACTTTCTGCCATAAGGGTGGTGTCATCTGCATATCTGAGGTTATTGATATTTCTCCTGGCAATCTAGATTCCAACTTGTGCTTCTTCCAGCCCAGCGTTTCTCATGATGTACTCTGCATATAAGTTAAATAAGCAGGGTGACAATATACAGCCTTGACATACTCCTTTTCCTATTTGGAACCAGTCTGTTGTTCCATGTCCAGTTCTAACTGTTGCTTCCTGACCCACATATAGGTTTCTCAAGAGGCAGGTCAGGTGGTCTAGTATTCCCATCTCTTTCAGAATTTTCCACAGTTTATTGTGATCCACATAGTCAAAGGCTTTGGCATAGTCAATAAAGCAGAAATAGATGTTTTCCTGGAACTCTCTTGCTTTTTCCATGATCCAGCAGATGTTGGCAATTTGATCTCTGGTTCCTCTGCCTTTTCTAAAACCAGCTTGAACATTTGGAAGTTCACAGTTCATGTATTGCTGAAGCCTGGCTTGGAGAATTTTGACACACATTCAGTTCAGTTCAGTCGCTCAGTCCTGTCTGACTCTTTGCGACCCCATGAATTGCAGCACGCCAGGCCTCCCTGTCCATCACCAACTCCTGGAGTTCACTCAAACTCATGTCCATCGAGTCAGTGATGCCATCCAGCCATCTCATCCTCTGTCAGCCCCTCTCCTCCTGCCCCCAATCCCTCCCAGCATCAGAGTCTTTTCCAATGAGTCAAATCTTTGCATGAGGTGGCCAAAGTACTGGAGCTTCAGCTTTAGCATCATTCTCTCCAAAGAACACCCAGGGCTGATCTCCTTCAGAATGGACTGGTTGGATCTCCTTGCAGTCCAAGGGACTCTCAAGAGTCTTCTCCAACACCACAGTTCAAAAGCATCAATTCTTCAGCGCTCAGGTTTCTTCACAGTCCAACTCTCACATCCATACATGACCCCTGGAAAAACCATAGCCTTGACTAGACAGACCTTTGTTGGCAAAGTAATGTCTCTGCTTTTAGATACTCAGTAAATATTTGTTGTATGAATACAGACAGCAGTTGTCTAGGTAAGATAACTGTATTATTGATACTTAACAAATTGCCCCAAAACTTAGTGCTTTAACAATAACAATAATCATGTATTATCTCATATCTTCATAGACCTTCTATGGGTCAGGAATTCGAGAGTGGTTTTAGCTCAATGGTCTGACTGGAGGTCTCTCATGAGGTTATTGTTAAGACATCAGCCAGAGCTGCAACTATTTGAAAGCCTGTCTGGAGTTGAAGGATGGACATCTATGGTGGATCTTTCACATGGCTGGCAAGTTTGCAGTGACCATTGACAGGAGGTCTCTGTCGTTTCTCCTAGTGACCTCTTTTAAGACATATTGTCACAATATGACAATTAGCCTCCACCCCACAATATGACCATTAGCCTCCACCCCACAATATGACCATTAGATGGCCTGAGATGGGCCATCTAAGAGAGATCAAATGGAACTGTAATAATTTTTATGAGAAGTCCCAAGTCATAACTTATGTCACTTTCTGTTTGTGAAAAGGAAGTTCCTACATCAAGCCCCATTTAAAGGGCAGAGGGCTTAGACTCCCACATTTGCAAGAAATTGTGTCAAATAATTTGTGCACATAAATTAGCCTATTAATGGATAAAGGAATGAGGAAGAATTGATGCACTAACTCAAAATCAAACTTCATAATTTTGAAATAGAGAAGGAAAACAACTCTGCAATAGTTTAAGAGCAACAGAATAAGAATCAAAACAGTAGATTAATATCTGGAGAGATTACTTTTATAATATAGTTGTAGAGGTCTAATGTTCATAAATTATTTTCTACATTAGAATATCTTAGGGGAAAGAAAGAACAAATGCTGGAAGATCCAAATGCCAACAACCAACACAGTGATGCCGTGTGTGTGCATATGTATAATCAGTGTATAAGGTAATGAATGTGTTAGTCACTCAGTCATGTCCAACTCTTTGCAACCCCGTGGACTGTAGCCCACCAGGGTCCTCTGTCCATGGGATTCTCCAGGCAAAAACATTGGAGTGGGTTGCCATTCTCCTCTCCAGGCGATCTTCCAAACCCAGGGATCGAACCTAGGTCTCCTGCATTGCAGGCAGATTCTTTACTATCTGAGCCACCAGGAAAAGAAGGAATGGTAGTTGTAAAATAACTGCACCTTACATCCTTTCAGGGATTATAATACCTCTATAAATACCTGAAAAAGAAAATCTTCAGTCTGTCCACGCATTGTTGGGGTTGTGGGTGGAGGGCAGGGAGCACATAGAATTACTTTTTCTACTTACTCATAGCAGCCAAATGTCTGACCCTAGGATGAGAGAATTAAATAGATAAAGTACAAGGTTAGAATTTGAAAAGGTATCAATTACATATTCTATTGTAATAGTACGATCATGTATATTGCCAAGCATAACTTTAGCACAAGCCAAGATCCTCAAATCATGTTTTATAGAGAAGAAGATAGCCTCAACGTCTTAGTTCTCTTCCAGTTTGAGTGTATACTATCTGTCTGCTAAAAATCCTTCTCTAGCTTTAATTGACTGCTGCCATCTCCTTCCCTTCCTTTCCAGGGCCATTTTGAGCATGGAAGAATGGTTTATAAATCACTTAAACAAGAAATAGCCCACACCACATAAGAAATATGTGAATGTAAGAATGGTGGTAATTTATAGGCGATGAAAAGTCTAGTTTAAAAAATACACGTGTGTTTGTACATCTGTCTGTGTGTATTCCTTTTTATTCATCTGACTTCCTACTGAATAAAGGTTTCACATCAGTGACCTTTCCGTATAACAAAAATATATTCCTTTAGGTTCTCAAACATTGTTATTTTAATTTAATCACCATTAATAGATATTTTGTAAAATAATATAGATTTTTCTACATTTTTGAACAAAGTATTCTAAATATTAACCTTTGCATGATGACTCCAGATTATCTTTATGATTATTAAGCATTATTCCATATTTTACAAAGCAATCTAGTGCAACAGAAAGATTATTAGATTAGGAACCACAAAAACTTAATCAAGATCTTCAACCTCCCTTACAGTTTCTTCATCTATAAAATGGAAACAATATCTTTCCTCTATTCTTCATTGTTTATGATAATATTATATTATATAACATATGTAACTGTTATCAGTTAATTTTTGATTATAAGAATGATGGTTGTTGTTCAGTTGCTCAGTTGTGTCCAACTCTTTACAACCTCATGGACTGCAGCACGCCAGGCTTCCTTGTCCTTCACTATCTCCCAGAGTTTGCTCAAACTCATGTCCATCGAGTCAGTGATGCCATCCAACCACCTCAACCTTCGTCATCCCCTTCTCCTCCTGCCTTCAGTCTTTCCCAGCATCAGGGTCTTTTCAAATGAGTCAGCTCTTTGCATCAGGTGGCCAAAGTATTGGAATTTCAGTTTCATCATCAGTCCCTCCAATGAATATTCAGGATTGATTTCCTTTAGGATTGACTGGTATGATCTCCTTGCAGTCCAAAAGACTCAAGAGTCTTCTCCAGCAATACAGTTTGAAAGCACCAATTCTTCGGTACTCAGCCTTCTTTATGGTCCAACACTCATATCCATGACTACTGGAAAAGCCATTGCTTTGACCAGACAGAACTTTGTTGGCAAAGTGATGTCTCTGCTTTTTAATAACCTGTCTAGGTTTGTCAGCTTTTCTTCCAAGGAGCAAGCATCTTTTAATGTCACGGCTGCAGTCACCATTCAGGGTGATTTTGAAACCCAAGAAAATAAATTCTGTCATTGCTTTGATTTTTTTCCCATCTATTTGCCATGAAGTAATGGGAGCCAATATCATGATTTTAGTTTTTTGGATGTTAAGTTTTAAACCAGCTTTATCACTCTCCTTTTTCACTTTCATCAAGAGGCATTTTAATTCCTCTAAGCTTTCTGCCATTATGGTGGTTTCATCTTCATATCTGAGATTATTGATATTTCCCCCAGCAAACTTGTTTCTAGCTTGAGCTTCATCCAGCCTGGCATTTTGCATGGTGTACTCTGCATATAAGTTAAATAAACCTTGTCATACTCCTTTCCCAATTTTGAACCAGTCTGTTGTTCCATGACCAGTTCTAACTGTTCTTTCTTATCCTGCATACAGGTTTCTCAGAAGGCAGGTAAGGTGGTCTGGTATTCCCATCTCTTTCAGAATTTTCCACAGTTTTTTGTGATCCACACTGTCAAAGGCTTTAGTGTAATCAATGCGGTAGAAGTAGATGTTCTCTGGAATTCCCTTGCTTTTTCTGTGATCCAACATATGCTGGCGATTTGATCTCAGTTTCTCTGCCTTTTCTAAATCCAGCTTGAACATCTGGAAGCTCTCAATTCATGTACTGTTGAAGCCTAACTTAAAGGATTTTGAGCATTACCTTATTATCATGTGAAATGAGCACAATTGTGTGGCAGTTTGAACATTCTTTTGGATTGCTTTTCTTTGGGATTGGAATGAAAAGTGACTTTTTCCAATCTTGTGGCCACAGCTGAGTTTTCCAAATTGGCAGGCATACTTTAACAGTGCAGCACTTTAACAGCATAATGTAGATACTAAAATAAAGGACTTTTTAGCTTAAGAAGTATTATGCAACTCTGATTTTGATGCTTTTATGTTTATTGTATATAAATCATGATTCCCCAAAGCAATTAAATTATGCTTAAATTTACAGTAAATAGATTCTGAGTAATGGACTGTCCTATGGGGGAAAAAAATCTACTTTTGATCAATGGTTTTTATAATACCCATATTTAGTATACAGAGTTCTCTTTTTTGCTTATTTTTTTCCTTCTTTACTCTCTCAATCCACTCCAGTATTCTTACCTGGAGAAGTCCATGGACAGAGAAGCCTGATGAGTACAGTTCATGGGGTCACAGAGTCAGACACGACTGGGCAACTAACACTTTGTCACTTGCTCTCTGGCTAGTTGAGCTTGCTAGATGAGAAACCTCTGAATAACTGAAGTTTTATATTCTACGTATCTTTTCTTAGTGCAAATGTACATGCCATGAGTGCTTTACTTAATACAATATTCCTGTGTTTATATCTCTGAAAATAGATATAAAAATACAGCCAACACTGACCAATAGAGTAGTCGGCAACGGCACTGATCGTGGTCATCATTGTTAAGTTTCCCAAGTTTTGGGGGAAAGTACTACAGCGATATATTTCTAATATTATCATCAGATTTTACTACACTGATTTCTCAGAAACCACAGGTTTGGCCAGCCACATTACCAAACAGAGTGAATAGTATTGGGGGCATTCTCTCTCCAGAGCTATTGTATAAAGCATGGAACCTCTCCTCCAGAGAAAACTTTCAATTTCACCATCCCATTTCCATCACAGAACAAACAGAATAACTGAGCTATGGAAGCTATGGGATCCACATTTGACAGAGACTTTAAAAGTCATGTCACTGTGATTGATACCTAGGATAGCAGTTTCTAAACAGTGAACTGTGGACCAGGGCATCAGAAGTAACTGCCAAACCTACTGCTGGTTCTAACCTCATAGTATTGAAGATGAAGTGTAGGTATCTGTATTTTGAACAAAATGTCCAAGTGATTCTCCTGAATAAGTCATTTTTGAGAATCACTGGTCAAAATTGGAGGACTCAGGGTGCCCACCTCTCTGCATTATCTCACTGTTAATAGAAAATTCATAGAGAGGCCCAGGATTTTGTCATTGCCTCTGTTTTTATTGTTTAGTCACTCAGTAGTGTCTGGCTCTTCTGCGACCCCATGGACTGTAACTCACCAGGCTCCTCTGTCCATGGGATTTCCCAGGCAAGAATACTGGAATGGGTTGCCACTTCCTTCTCCAGGGTATCATCCTGAGCCAGGAATCAAACCCAGGTCTCCTGCCTTGAGGGCAGATTCTTTACTATCTGCTGCTGCTGCTGCTGCTAAGTCGCTTCAGTCGTGTCCGACTCTGTGCGACCCCACAGATGGCAGCCCACCAGGCTCCGCCGTCCCTGGGATTCTCCAGGCAAGAACACTGGAGTGGGTTGCCATTTCCTTCTCCAATGCATGAAAACGAAAAGTGAAAGTGAAGTCGCTCAGTCGTGTCCAACTCTTAGTGACCCCATGGACTGCAGCCTACCAGGCTCCTCCATCCATAGGATTTTCCAGGCAAGAGTACTATCTGAGCCACCAGGAAAGCCCTCTAAAAAACATTCACATTAAAAAAAAAAAGTTAAATTGATCAGTGATGATAGCCAATGAAACAGTTAAAAATGATCTGTGTGTTAGAAAGCAAAGAACAGCTGGTAAAATAAAATCTCAGGTGACCTGAACACCAACTATTAAAGATAGCGTCCTGGCTCTCCACTTCATGAATGGATGACCCCCTCTGGCACTCCATCTATTTGTATAAGGCAATCCTTTATGCCTAGGAGCTTTGTGTGTTGAGTTGCAAAAAAAGATGTAAATGTGGGCTAAGAATATCTTTTCCATCAGAAAATTTGAAGTCCATTGGGAAAGACAGAACTAATATTCACTAAATAATAAAGAGGATACAGTGTAGGAACTCACTGAGACAATGGAAGTTCAAGAGATGGAAAACAAGTTGCACTAAGGCTGGGAAGATCAAAAGAGATAAGGATGGGACTTAGGTGATCTTGGAAGCAGGAAAAGTAGTAAACCCAAGCAAAGAAGTAGGAATAACAATCATAGGGAAAAGAGAATAACAATCATAGAAAAGGGAAGAGACCTACATTATTGTCCCCAAGGTGGGAGTTGGGAGCAGGAAGAAGAGATCAGCTCTCTATCCAGTGGATGTTGGCCAATAACCAATGCCATTATTACATCTTGTTTTTCAGAGAACCCTTCTTCATAGGCATCGTCTGTCATGGCGAAGAGGACTGATTCTGTTTTTCCATTTTCCCCCTTCAGAAAACGGACTAATCTTTGATTTCCCTTTTTAAAAATATTTATTTACTTGGCTGCCCCACGACTCTTAGTTGCACCACACAGATTTCACTGCAGCAGGCAACTCTTAGTTGTAACATGTGGAATCTGTCCCCTGACTAGGGATCAAACTCACATCTCCTGTAGCGGAAGTGTAGAATTTAGCCACTGGACCACCAGGGAAGCCCCTAATCTTCCATTTCTGAATGCTTTGATGTAAACTAACAGATTTCACAATTTTTAGTTCTCCCAGGTCCTCCAGTCGTCCTGTCATAGGTAGATAAAATAGCCTTTCATATTTTAATGATATATTTTGATCAGTCAGGTACATGTGTACCTAAAGGGAAATCAAAACATAGCTATCTCATATTATGCCAGGCACCATGGGAAGTACTACACATACAGTATCTTACTGAATTCTCACAACATTTCATTATGAAACTCTTATCCCCATTTTTCAGATGAAAATCACACAAAAAAGAGAAGGTAAGCAATTTGCCCAAGTTCACACAGTAAGCGGTAGAGGCTAGAACTGTGCCTACATTTACTTTACTCCAAGTTAGTTAAACTAACTCAAATTTTCTACAGATAAGAAATTAAGATTCCTGATGTTACTTTATTACACCTAAGACCTTATGGTCACTGTGTAACAGAACCACCTATGATATACTTTTAACCTGTAAAGCTTGGATCCTACCTTGGAACTACTGAATGAGAGTGTCCAGGGCAGGGCTGGAAATCTGGAATAATAGTCTCTAAGCCCCACAGGTGTTTATGATGTGTAGCCTGGATGGAGAACAATGATCCAGTTTAGTGGCAAGGGCTGAGAAATGTGTGTGTGGCCTAGATGCTACTTCTTTTGAATATATACAAGTCTGCATAAGGCTCCTCTTATGCAGAGGAAATGTGTAGTATCTTTCTATTCATACCACTGGAAACAACCATAATAAAGAAAGCAGTGATGATGATAACAGAAGCAAGTTTGAGAAGACACTCTACCTTAGAAGAGCTCAACCAATTCCAAATTTGAAAGAGTTATGAAATGTCACTATTTCTAGTCAGCAGGGGCCTATGGGATTGTTGCATTCTCAAAAAAAATTTTTTTAATGTGTTATACTAGCACTGTTGTTTGTGGTTTACAGATACACTTCTGGAGTTGAACCCTATTTAAGATGAACACAGTTACTAGCTTTGGTCATTTCAACATATATTTTTTTGCATCCTTAGAAATGATTTTATTTAAGTACTAAGAAGGGTCAGATTTGGGCATCATTAAATAACAACAGCCTTGTTGATCACGATCTTAATAGATTTAGATGTTTTCTTAATGAGCGTGTGGTTATTGTAGGCAAATGGGTTTGAGATAACCACAGCAGGCTAGGAGAATCAAAATGGAAAGTATTTGGAAATAAAGTGGGATACATAAGTTTGGGTCAATCCTTCATCCTTTTTTGCCATGCTAAGTCGCTTCAGTCATGTCTGACTCTTTGTGACCCTATAGAGTGTAGCCCACTGGGCTCCTTCTGTCCATGGGATTTTGAGCTGGACTATAAAGAAAGCTGAGTGCCAAAGAATGGATGCTTTTGAACTCTGGTGTTGGAGAAGACTCTTGAGAGTCCCCTGGACTGCAAGGAGATCCAAACAATCCATCCTAAAGGAAATCAGTCCTGAATATTCATTGGAAGGACTGATGCTGAAGCTGAAACTCCAATACTTTGGCCACCTGATGCGAAGAACTGACTCATCTAAAAAGACCCTGAATGAATGGATACAAAAACAAGACCCATACATATGTTGTCTACAAGAGACCCACCTCAAAACAGGGGACACATACAGACTGAAAGTGAAGGGCTGGAAAAAGATTTTCCATGCAAATAGGGACCAAAAGAAAGCAGGAGTAGCAATACTCATATCAGATAAAATAGACTTTAAAACAAAGACTGTGAAAAGAGACAAAGATGGTCACTACATAATGATCAAAGGATCAATCCAAGAAGAAGATATAACAATTATAAATATATATGCACCCAACACGGGAGCACAGCAGTATGTAAGACAAATGCTAACAAGTATGAAAGGAGAAATTAACAATAACACAATAATAGTGGGAGACTTTAATACCCCACTCACACCTATGGATAGATCAACTAAACAGAAAATTAACAAGGAAACACAAACTTTAAACGATACAATAGACCAGTTAGACCTAATTGATATCTATAGGACATTTCATCCCAAAACAATGAATTTCACCTTTTTCTCAAGCGCACATGGAACCTTCTCCAGGATAGATCACATCCTGGGCCATAAAGCTAGCCTGGGTAAATTCAAAAAAATAGAAATCATTCCAAGCATCTTTTCTGACCACAATGCAGTAAGATTAGATCTCAATTACAAGAGAAAAACTATTAAAAATTCCAACATATGGAGGCTGAACAACACGCTGCTGAATAACCAACAAATCACAGAAGAAATCAAAAAAATCAAAATTTGCATAGAAACGAATGAAAATGAAAACACAACAACCCAAAACCTGTGGGACACGGTAAAAGCAGTCCTAAGGGGAAAGTTCATAGAAATACAGGCACACCTCAAGAAACAAGAAAAAAGTCAAATAAATAACCTAACTCTACACCTAAAGCAACTAGAAAAGGAAGAAATGAAGAACCCCAGGGTTAGTAGAAGGAAAGAAATCTTAAAACTTAGAGCAGAAATAAATGCAAAAGAAACAAAAGAGATCATAGCAAAAATCAACAAAACCAAAAGCTGTTTTTTTGAAAGGATAAATAAAATTGACAAACCATTAGCCAGACTCATCAGGAAACAAAGGGAGAAAAATCAAATCAATAAAATTAGAAATGAAAATGGAGAGATCACAACAGACAACACAGAAATACAAAGGATCATAAGAGAGTACTATCAACAATTATATGCCAATAAAATGGACAACGTGGAAGAAATGGACAAATTCTTAGAAAAGTACAACTTTCCAAAACTCGATCAGGAAGAAATAGAAAATCTTAACAGACCCATCACAAGCACGGAAATTGAAACTGTAATCAAAAATCTTCCAGCAAACAAAAGCCCAGGTCCAGATGGTTTCACAGCTGAATTCTACCAAAAATTTAGAGAAGAGCTAACACCTATCCTGCTCAAACTCTTCCAGAAAATTGCAGAGGATGGTAAACTTCCAAACTCATTCTATGAGGCCACCATCACCCTAATACCAAAACCTGACAAAGATCCCACAAAAAAAGAAAACTATAGGCCAATATCACTGATGAACATAGATGCAAAAATCCTTAACAAAATTCTAGCAATCAGAATCCAACAACACATTAAAAAGATCATACACCATGACCAAGTGGGCTTTATCCCAGGGATGCAAGGATTCTTCAATATCCACAAATCAATCAATGTAATACACCACATTAACAAATTGAAAAATAAAAACCATATGATTATCTCAATAGATGCAGAGAAAGCCTTTGACAAAATTCAACATCCATTTATGATCAAAACTCTCCAGAAAGCAGGAATAGAAGGAACATACCTCAACATAATAAAAGCTATATATGACAAACCCACAGCAAACATTATCCTCAATGGTGAAAAATTGAAAGCATTTCCTCTAAAGTCAGGAACAAGACAAGGGTGCCCACTTTCACCATTACTATTCAACATAGTTTTGGAAGTTTGGGCCACAGCAATCAGAGCAGAAAAAGAAATAAAAGGAATCCAAATTGGAAAAGAAGAAGTAAAGCTCTCACTGTTTGCAGATGACATGATCCTCTACATAGAAAACCCTAAAGACTCCACCAGAAAATTACTAGAACTAATCAATGACTATAGTAAAGTTGCAGGATATAAAATCAACACACAGAAATCCCTTGCATTCCTATACACTAATAATGAGAAAACAGAAAGAGAAATTAAGGAAACAATTCCATTCACCATTGCAACAGAAAGAATAAAATACTTAGGAATATATCTACCTAAAGAAACTAAAGACCTATATATAGAAAACTATAAAACACTGGTGAAAGAAATCAAAGAGGACACTAACAGATGGAGAAATATACCATGTTCATGGATTGGAAGAATCAATATAGTGAAAATGAGTATACTGCCCAAAGCAATTTATAGATTCAATGCAATCCCTATCAAGCTACCAACAGTATTCTTCACAGAGCTAGAACAAATAATTTCCCAATTTGTATGGAAATACAAAAAACCTCGAATAGCCAAAGCGATCTTGAGAAAGAAGAATGGAACTGGAGGAATCAACCTACCTGACTTCAGGCTCTACTACAAAGCCACAGTTATCAAGACAGTATGGTACTGGCACAAAGACAGAAATATAGATCAATGGAACAAAATAGAAAGCCCAGAGATTAATCCACGCACATATGGACACCTTATCTTTGACAAAGGAGGCAAGAATATACAGTGGATTAAAGACAATCTCTTTAACAAGTGGTGCTGGGAAAACTGGTCAACCACTTGTAAAAGAATGAAACTAGAACACTTTCTAACACCATACACAAAAATAAACTCAAAATGGATTAAAGATCTAAACGTAAGACCAGAAACTATAAAACTCCTAGAGGAGAACATAGGCAAAACACTCTCTGACATACATCACAGCAGGATCCTCTATGACCCACCTCCCAGAATATTGGAAATAAAAGCAAAAATAAACAAATGGGACCTAATTAACCTTAAAAGCTTCTGCACATCAAAGGAAACTATTAGCAAGGTGAAAAGACAGCCTTCAGAATGGGAGAAGATAATAGCAAATGAAGCAACTGACAAACAACTAATCTCGAGAATATACAAGCAACTCCTACAGCTCAACTCCAGAAAAATAAATGACCCAATCAAAAAATGGGCCAAAGAACTAAATAGACATTTCTCCAAAGAAGACATACAGATGGCTAACAAACACATGAAAAGATGCTCAACATCACTCATTATCAGAGAAATGCAAATCAAAACCACTATGAGGTACCATTTCACGCCAGTCAGAATGGCTGCGATCCAAAAGTCTACAAGTAATAAATGCTGGAGAGGGTGTGGAGAAAAGGGAACCCGCTTACATTGTGGTGGGAATGCAAAATAGGACAGCCACTATGGAGAACAGTGTGGAGATTCCTTAAAAAACTGGAAATAGAACTGCCTTATGATCCAGCAATCCCACTGCTGGGCATACACACTGAGGAAACCAGAAGGGAAAGAGACACGAGTACCCCAATGTTCATCGCAGCACTGTTTATAATAGCCAGGACATGGAAGCAACCTAGATGTCCATCAGCAGATGAATGGATAAGAAAGCTGTGGTACATATACACAATGGAGTATTACTCAGCCACTAAAAAGAATACATTTGAATCAGTTCTAATGAGGTGGATGAAACTGGAGCCTATTATACAGAGTGAAGTAAGCCAGAAAGAAAAACACCAATACAGTATACTAACGCATATATATGGAATTTAGAAAGATGGTAACAATAACCCTGTGTACGAGACAGCAAAAGAGACACTGATGTATAGAACAGTCTTATGGACTCTGTGGGAGAGGGAGAGGGTGGGAAGATTTGGGAGAATGGCATTGAAACATGTAAAATATCATGTATGAAACGAGTTGTCAGTCCAGGTTCGATGCACGATACTGGATGCTTGGGGCTGGTGCACTGGGACGACCCAGAGGGATGGAATGGGGAGGGAGGAGGGAGGAGGGTTCAGGATGGGGAACACATGTATACCTGTGGCGGATTCATTTTGATATTTGGCAAAACTAATACAATTATGTAAAGTTTAAAAAATAAAATTAAAATTAAAAAAAAATAAATAAAACAAAATAAATAAATAAATAAAAAGACCCTGATGCTGGGAAAGATTGAAGGTGGGAGGAGAAAGGGATGACAGAGGATGAGATGGTTGGATGGCATCACCGACTCAATGGACATGAGTTTGAGTGAACTCCAGGAGTTGGTGATGGACAGGCAGGCCTGGCATGCTGCAGTCCATGGGGCTGCAAAGAGTCGGCTGAGTAACTGAACTGAACTGAGACTGTAGTCTGCTGGGCTCCTTCTGTCCATTGGATTTTCCAGGCAAGCACCCTTTTGGGGAGCAACAATTAATATCCATGTTATTCAGAGGACCATTCCAAAATAATTATATTTGAAACTAAATGTTCTTTCTTTGGGGAAAAAAACCATCACTTGAATGTTGTCTATGTGAAATGAGACCTGTAAAGGAAACTCAGTATCTTTCATCTTCCTTAAGAACTGAGATACAAAGTAGAAGGCAAGAATGAAACTAAGCTTCATAAGCTTTATAAAGCTTCTATCAATCATTTGCTTGATTGTGGCATATTTGAAGCTCTATACGAACGCGTCAGTTCAAAAGCAATTGAAAATTGCCAAGAAATGTATTTGTGTTGAATTGTTTGACATTTTCTAAATATTAATGCAAGAGAATATATGTGATAAGTCAACTTCTGGAGATAGGAGGTTTACCTATCATTAGATTTTATGTAACCACTTTTAACTGCCTAGGCTTTCAAAAATAGACAAGGACATAGCAATTAAAGAGCAGTTTTGAAACACATAAAACTCACTCCAAGCAATAAAATTAAGGTCATACATTTATTTGCCTACCAGCTCCTGCATATTCTTTTGTTGTTACAAATGGTTTAATACAGACAAGAAGGGCAACCTACCTAACATCCCCCTATTCTATGATTCCCTAGGAAATGGCAATTATCACTGGAAATTAACAGAGAGAGAAAGTTGAAAAGAGAAGTTAGCATCATAATTTCTCGTTTTACCATGTCCAAACAGCAACAGATTTTTTTTTAAGTGACTAGTTTTATGCAATTAGAACCTTCTGCCATTTGATGAGAACACATTGTTGGAACTTATTCTTAGAGCAACTTCACCTAACAGAAACATCTCCAAAGCATCAACTGAAAAACAGACTTGTATTTAGCAGAGTAAAATCTAGAATAGCAAAGTGTGTAGAGCAGTTTTACATAAATACTTTTGAAATCATAGGTTATAATGATCTACCAAATACTGGTGGTGATTCTGAAAGCACCATGGGTAGACAGAGGATCTGCTGTGTATCTGATACCATTTCACCAAGACCCAGTCTTCCCAGCAATGATTCTTGGCTCTCAGTGAGTCAAACAGACTCACTCTGCAAAGGTGAAGGAAGGCAAGAGGCTGAGTAACGTAACATTTTTTAAAGTGAATTCCCCATTTTACATCTTAGCCCTAGGTTTATGGAATCATAAAACATTCCATCCGGAAAGAACCCTAAAGATCATCCAGCAAGCCCTTCATTTTACAGGTGAGGAAACTTAGACCCAGAGGACTGAAGTGGCTAGTTCAAGGTCATATTCCAAGTTCACTGCTGAACTACTGGGTATATCATCAGTTCCCCGGCTTATTAGAGAGAGAAAGAGACAGATTTCCCTTTCACGTTCAACCAACTATAAATTCTTTGAGGTTAACAACTAGGTCTTTTTTTTTTTTTGGAAGGTGCTAAACCCATTGGTCATTCCCATATTAATGCCTTGAGTGCTTTAGACATGCAACATCTAGATGTTTCTGTGGAAGTGTGAAAGGGAGGTTTGTTTGCAACTATGTGGAGGGGAACAGGGAGACTCTATCCCACAGGAATGTAGGAGGTTTGTTGAACTTGCCATCACATTTTAAAAATGTCTATCCCTACGTCCTAACTAACTACTTGTATGACCTTAAGAAAGTTACTTGATGTCCCTATGCCTCAATTTCCTCATATAATCAGGATAATAACAATTACTTCCAAGGTTGTTGTAAAATTAGATTTCAGGTTGTCAAGTAAATTATGAAAATACCAAGGAAAATGCCTGGCATTTGCTAGGTACTCATTAAACATTAGTTCTCTTTATTGTTGTTTTCATTCACCATTACCCCTACCAGAAAGATCTAATAAAATCAAAATGGTTTTTAAATCCCTGAGCCTAAATTTCCTTATCCAAAGAAGAGAGATAAGATAACCTACTTCATGGGTCCTTGTGAAGATTAAATGTGATAATGTCTGTGAACAAGCTTGTAAATTATACACTATTATACACATAGGGGACTGATGCTGTTATTGTTGTGATCCACGTCCGAGTATTCCAGACTCAACACTGTTTTTCAATTGGCTTAAAACCTTCATCATTTTCCTCCAAATACCTGACACTCACCCTTCAATTCCTAAGTTGCCTTCTTCTCTGCTCAAATGAGCCTTTGATGAATGCTGGGGTGCTGGAGTGCTACATACCAAAGCCCAGTCTCTCTGCTCTACCCAACTCCTTTACATACATGTGTATTATTTCATTTGGCACTTACTATATATTGTTAGCCATCTTTTTGCTCTTACATATTTGGATTCCTTTGGGCTACCCAGTTGGCAGTAGTGGTAAAGAACCCGTCTGTCTCCTGCAGGAGACACAGGAGACATGGGTTCAATTCTTGGGTCGGGAAGATCCCCTGGAGAAGGAAATAGCAACCCACTCTAGTATTCTTGCCAGGAGAATCCCATGGACAGAGGAGCCTGGCAGGCTATGGTCCATGGGGTCGCAAAAAGTCAGACATGACTGAAGCAACATAGCATGCAAGCACACATTTGGATTCCTTTACTAGATTTCTGGACTCTTCAAGGACAAGTAATATATTTTTTGTTTTTGTTTGTTTTTGCAAACTCACAAGTCTAGCAGAGTACTTCGAACCAAGAAGGCTTTACAATACTTATCTGTTGAGTGATCAACTGATTACAGTATTGAATTTGGTCAATATCTTGTTTTACACTGTTTATCTTAAAAATAACCAGAGGGAATTCCCTGATGGTCCAGTGGTTAGGACTCCATGTTTTCACTACCAGGGCCCGGGTTCAACCTCTGGTCAGGGAACTAAAATCCTTCAAGTCACACATCGTTGCCAAAAAATTAAGTTAAAAAAAAAAACAACCCACAGAAACCTTAGTGGAATAAAACAACCCTTTATTATGCTTACTGATTCTGTAGGTCAGGAATCTGGACAGGGCAAAGAGGGAATAGCTCATGTCTATTTCTATGAAAGGCTTGAAAACTGGAGGCTCTAGTTGCCTGAAGGCTATTTGCTGACAATCAATGCCAGCCATCCCTGAGAACTTATTAGGAGCTACTGACTGAAACACACATACCTGTGTGTAATCCATGTTACACATCTCTTCACATGACTTGGGCTTCTTCACAATATTGTGCCTGCAAAAAAGACGCAGGCAGAAGGTGTGTCCTTCATATAATACAGTACCACTTCTGTCATATTCTATTCATCAGAGAAGTCATCAGCCCCACTAGGTTCAAGGAAAGGGGAAATAAACTTCATCTCTAGCCTGAAGGAGCAGGTAACAGTAAAAATGCCATTGCACCCATTTGGGGGGAACTATAATCTGACACAAGCCTTTATTTTTCTAATGAACTTACACCAAGTTTTTCTGTGTTTTAAATTTAAGGGGCTGTCTTACTCTTAAGTCTCTAAATAGATGAGTATCCCATATTGTTCTCCATCAAAAGGTGGCTTATCTTTATTAATACTACAAAGTTGGGTCCCTGATTGATTTCCTTGCCTGACAGTGGAACCTTTCCTTGACTCCAGTAACAATCTATTTCGGATGCTCTCATACTCAGTAGCTTACCAGTGACTGCATAGTAAAGGGAGAGTAGAAGACTGTTTTTCAAGTTTATATGTTCTTTACTTTTCTATAAGATGTTCAGGACTCCTCTGTGTGTGTGTGTGTGTGTGTGTGTGTGTATGAGCACTCAGTCATGTCCAACTCTTTGTGACCCCATGGACTTTAGCCCACCAGGCTCCTCTGTCCATGGAGTTCTCCAGGCAAGAATACTGGAGTGGGTTGCCATTTCCTTCTCCAGGGGATCATCCCAACCCAGGGATCAAACCCGGGTCTCCCGTGTTGCAGGCAGATTCTTTACCATCTAAGCCACCAGGGAAGCCCTTACTTTTCTATAAGAGACTCAGGACTCCCTAGTATCAACATTTATCCACTCCTAACCACCAAAAAAAAGAAAAGAAAACAAGGAAAAACAAACAAATAAACATGGATACAGTGTCAAATAAAGACATTACATCCCACAGAGTATGAAAAACTAATTCACAAACATACATTATCCTCACAGTGAAGCAGGCTTCTCTAAGAAAGATGCACAGTAGAAGCTCTCCATGATCAGTTTCGTACAGAAAACTTGTTCTCTTCCAAGACATGAAACAGGCAAAAGCATGAGACAGTAAAGTCTATATTTTGCCCTTCCTCCCCATGCATTTACACACACACACACACACACACACACATTCACCTCCTGTTAGTGCTTGTTCCTGCTCTGTCCACACTTATCAGCACAGGCTCCCATGATAGCTACTCACACCGGCCTTCTCGTCTGCTGAGAAAATTTCTTTAGTTTTCTCCATATAAAAAATTACATGATCTTCTAGACTTTTCACCCAGCTTCTCAGAGTCCTAAAGTCAATTTGTTCTACCAGTCATGGTTCATTGGTTAATTAGTTATTCCTTCCAGGTAAACTATTTGTTATCAAGATCTTCTGGAGACCTAGATCCTTGGGCTGCGTAAAACAATAACAAAAATCAGCAATGCTTAGAAAAAGTCTGAAAAGAGTGAAAATCTTTTGACCTGCCAATTAGACTTTTGGGAATATATACCAGGTAAAAGATGTGTGTAATGTAGATGTTTATCACCATGTTACTTATCATAATGAAAATTTGGAAATAATCTGAATATACAAAAGTAGGGGAATGGTTTAATATAGTAGAGTATATCCAATTAGTGAAATAATGACAGGGAATTCACATAATGAGATAATATACAAATATTTAAAATAACAAATTAAATATATATTTATTGCTATGGAAATTTTTAATAATACCAGTTCAGTTCAGTTCACTTCAACCGCTCAGTCATGTCTGACTCTTTGCCACCCCATGGACTGCAGCACGCCAGGCTTCCCTGTCCATCACCAACTTCTGGAGCTTACTCAAACTCATGTCCATCAAGTCAGTGATGCCATCCAACCACCTCAACCTTCGTCATCCCCTTCTCCTCCTGCCTTCAATCTTTCCCAGCATCAGGGTCTTTTCCAATGAGTCAGTTCTTTGTATCAGGTGGCCAAAGTATTGGGGTTTCAGCTTCGCATCAGTCCTTCCAATTCAGGACTGATCTCCTTTAGGATTGACTGGTTGGATCTCCTTGCAGTCCAAGGGACTCTCGAGAATCTTCTCTAACACCATAGTTCAAAAGCATCAATTCTTTGGTGCTCAGCTTTCTTTATAGTCCAACTCTCACATCCATACATGACTACTGGAAAAAACATAGCTTTGACTAGACAGACCTTTGTTGGTAATATATTATGAAATATAAAAGTAGATTATATAGCATAATATAGATAACCCTCTGGTCATTGTAAATATATTTTTCATATATATAAATTTTTTCACATGCATATTTTTTCTAGGAAAACACTAAAAGAATATCTACCCAAATGTGTTATAAAATCTCTGGCAGATGTTTTGGGATTACTTTGATTTTTATTATTTTTGCTTATCTGAATTTTCTACTTTTACTCGATGAGTAATACTTGCATTTTTTTTACAGTTAAATAAGTTACAATTAGAGATAAGTCAGTAAAAAATTATTTTAACCAAATAGAGTTTTCCATTTCCCATCCAGTATTTCCATCAAAGTATATCAAGGACACAAATCTTACACACGTTGTATTTAAAACAGATAGCCAACAAGGACCTAACATATAGCACAAGGAACTCTGCTCAACATTCTGTAATAATCTAAATGGGAAAAGAATTTGAAAAAGAATAAATACATGTATATATATATATATATATATATATATATATATATATAACTGAATCACTTTGCTGTATGCCTGAAACTAATGCAACATTGTTAATCAACTCTACTCCAATATAAAATTAAATTTAAAAAAATTTATCCCATAATCAGCCATCCATTCTGTCCATAAGTAGTCTGAGTTTTAAGGGGCAGTAGGCAACTACTTTGTCAAAGTATATCAAGGACACAAATCTTACCGCTTAATACATGTATTAGAGTAGGTAATTATCTTTAAATTAAAATGGAGATCAGTATCTGTACCTATAACAAAGGGTAAATAAGAAGTAGAAATTCAGGTGTCTAGATAATGTCTTTCTATCCCCTAGGTTCAACTAGAGTCAGATGAAGGGACTGTCGACCAGGGAATCAACACAGTAGGGAGTAATTAACCTTTGTGCTAAGTAATGAGTGGGAGAGCATATACTTACAGAAATTTTCTCAGAAAGAGTGAAACACGTGGCTTAAAGAAACGTTTGGATAAGGCAAGCACTGGGATGCCATGTGAGACCTCTCAGGGGCATGCTTCAGACCCATTTTCTAAGGAGATGGGTCAAGTTAACTTCAGGGTGTCTGAATGCTGAATAGTGTACGTGAATTCAACAATAGCACTGAGGTCCTTGGACCTTAAAAGAATAGACCTAACTCTGCTTCTAGCATTCTTTCTCCTGCACTTTCCCTTTGTGGTGCTCAACCTCTCCTGTACATAAACATTTAAAGAAAGTTGATTTGTAGGAGTGCCAAATTTTTAGTCTGCCTGCCTGGGTCACTCATATACTTCATTCCAATTCTGAATCCAGTACATAAATTCTCAGGGCTCAAGTCTCAGCAACATTACCAGTACTGGAGCTTCTGACTGTGTATCTTGACCATGGTGATGGCTACGCCAATCCATGGATGTAATAAAATTGCATAGAACTAATGGGCTGCCGTCTATGGGGCCGCACAGAGTTGGACACGACTGAAGTGGCTTAGCAGCAGCAGCAGCAAGCACACATACACAAAGAAGTATATGTGAAACTGGAAAAATCTGAATAAAGCCTGCAGATTGTATCAATGTCCATTTCCCAGTTGTCCTATTTTATTATAGTTGTGCAAGTTATGCATGAAGGGTATACAGGATCTCTTTATATAATTTCTTCCAACTGCAAGCAAATCTGCAAATTCTCTCAAAATAAAAAGTTCACAAACATACACTCTAATTTCCTAATGGGTTAACATTTACCTTTCTCAAGGAATAGATATGTATTTTAATGGCATCTTATGGAGACACTGCCTTTATCCAGAAAACCAGTTGCAATAGCTGGCTGCATTACAGTATCTAGGATAGACACAGGGGAAAGATATTTTTGTGCAGGCAAGTCTTTTGGTAATGTTCACATCTCACGACATCGGCAGCTGCCTACTCCACCTACTCCATCTCCCTTCAGTGGATTGAAACTAAAAGTTTGTTCTTATTCATGAGGACCTGTGCTTAGCCTTGTTCAGCTTGGTGACTATCTATGTACTTTCTCTGGGTTATAGAACAAAACTTAAGGAAATTGTTTTATTCTCATTTTTTTCCTTTTATAAGGTGAAAGAAGAGATCTATTCTTGAAATGTATGTCTAGGACCTCAAAGCATGAGAAATTAAAAAGCCAGATTTAGTTGGGTGTGTAAAAGCTTCCTCCCTCACCCTCCTCTCAGACACGATGGAAGAGTAAAAGCCTTTTTTTCCTGTTGAAAATCAATCAACAAATATTTACAACCTTTTCAACAAGCTTTTTCAGCCATTACTAGGTCATTAGAGAAGACTTCAAACTCCCTGGCCCTTTAAAGGCTTCAGGGATTTAGCTGCAGAAAATACAGCTACAGTTAATGGAGCTCCCACTCTGCACCATACTTCAACCACAGGTAGCTTTTAGGAATCAATTTGTGGTCCTGGACAAATGGGCTGCGCTAGAATGGGAACCCAGTAAAGAAGCAACTACGAAAGGAGATAAGAAATTAGAAAATTCTAGTTATTGTCAGAATGCTACTCAACTATATTAGGCCTCTTTAAACTAGAAAGAAAATATGTTAAGCTATAAAATAAACATTCTTCACTACTTGTACTTCATATTGAATAAATGAAGTGAAAGTCACTCAGTCGCGTCCGACTCTTTGCAACCCCATGGACTCTACGGTCTATGGAATTCTCTAGGCCAGAATACTAGAGTGGGTAGTCTTTTGTTTCTCCAGAGGATCTTCCCAACCCAGGGATCGAACCCAGGTCTCCCACATTGTGGGCAGATTCTTTACCAGCTGAGCCACAAAGGAAACCCAGGAATACTGATGTGGGTAGCCTTTCCCTTCTCCAATGGATCTTCCCAACCCAGGAATCAAACCGGAGTCTCCTGCATTGCAGGCAGATTCTTTACCAACTGAGCTATCAGGGAAGCCCAAATAATTGAAAATGCCCTGCAATTAGGACATTTTGTAATTTGCCTTTATGAACAAGCTGTGGGCCAAGATGATAAATGATCTACTTAGAATGCTGATTTTATTCACTTCCCTGCACATCTCTCAGTGCTTGGGCAGCTTAGAAATGTTGTGCTTACTTGCATGACCATGTTTATTCTTTCAGCAAAACAAATTCCAAAACTGAGCACTTCCAACCTCACAGAGTGGGGAGAGGTGGTATATGGCAATTCTCTCTCTGCTGCTGCTGCTGCTGCTAAGTTGCTTCAGTCATGTCCGACTCTGTGCGACCCCAGAGATGGCAGCCCACCAGGCTCCCCCGTCCCTGGGATTCTCCAGGCAAGAATATTGGAGTGGGTTGCCATTTCCTTCTTCAGTGCATGAAAGTGGAAAGTGAAAATGAAGTTGCTCAGTCGTGTCCGACTCTTAGCGACCCCATGGACTGCAGCCTACTAGGCTCCTCCATCCATGGGATTTTCCAGGCAAGAGTACTGGAGTGGGGTACCATTGCCTTCTCCGATTCTCTGTACAGCTCTTCGATTTTCTATAAATTTGGAACTTTTCTAAAATATAAAATTTACTAATTAAAAACCAAAACCTCATAGGGAACCAGAGTTAAGGTTAAATATATGTCTGAATAGTTTATTTTGTGTACTGGTGTCCTGGATTCCTCCTCTTTCAAACAAATGTAACAGAGGCTACCTGCCCCCATTTCCCCTGCCCTCTATTTGCTGGTTTTTTTGGGGGGAAGGAATCTGTTCATGGAGGTGGGAAGAAATAACTGGGGGAAAAGGCCCTGAGACTGTCGTGAAGGGAAGAAAGGAGGACAGGCCAGCATGGTCTTAGGGACCTCATTCCTCAAGAGGAGAGCTGGGTGGGACTGGCTGACATGGGATGCAAGAATCCCTAAGAAAGACTCCTGCACAGAAAGTCAGTCATCCTCTTTGCCTTCTGCAGCAGAGAAAATGGCCACATCTGCTGGAAATGGAGAAGAGAAAAGCATTCTGCGTTGGCATGTGGAATATTTAGGCATGCGAGACAGGACAGGCAAGACTGGAACACGGTCTATGGCTCGTGGCCGGGTCAGGAAACACTGGCGTTGCCAGACACAGAGATGAAATGTGTAGGAGAAACTGCAGTTCCTAAGACACTCACCCCACAGGGATTCCCCTCCCCTGTCTGAGCAGAAGGAGGAATCAGACTGAGTTGCTAGTTCCCACAGGGCACGGAGAAGGGGAGCAGAAAATCAATTTGCTGCAGTAGGGCATCCCAGCTCTATCCCATGACTGGTATGGCTGGAGGGAAATCCTTGTTATGTAAGTCATCTCTGAAATGATTCACTGAATCACGCAATGTTGTTAAAATGCTGCATCTTTTGTAATAAACATCCCCATTAATTTTTTTTAAGTACACTTACTTTAAGAGAGTCTGATGACGCAACCCATTTCAGAAAGAGTAAAAAATGGAACAGCTCTGCCATGTTTCAGCTTCCTCACTTTCCAATCATGAGAAGACTCTTCAGAAACATCAGACCAATTAGACTTGAAATCCTGAGACTCCTGCCTCCACTGTACACACTCTACATGGCCTTGGGCAGGAAGGTTCACTCCAAATCTCCTTTTGAACTGTCTATAAAAGGAGGACAATATCTGTCCAGGAGCAACCACCATATCTAAAGTGCCCCTGGAGACATTTTATCAACTGTATCAGTATATACAGAACGCTAAACTGCATAGGGTACGACTTAGGATCTGAGATGGCAAGATCTAATCTAATCTCAAACTTATACAATGATTCACATGGACTTTTCGGAAAAGTCAGTTAATTCCCTTTCCCCAGTCCTAAAAAGCCTAGAAGGGCATGCATGTATGCATGCTCAGTCACTCAGTCCTGTCCTACTCTTTGTGATCCTATGGACTGTAGCCCGCCAGGCTCCTTTGTCCATGGTAGTCTCCAGGTGAATACTGGAGCAGGTTGCCATGCCCTCCTCCAGGGGATCTTCCTGACCTAAGGATCAAACCCGAGTCTCTTACATCTCCTGCACTGGAAGGTAGGTTCTTTACCACTAGTGCCACCTGGGAAGCCCCTAGAAGGGTATATAGCATGGTAGTTTCCTATCATAGGTCAACATGGAGGAAGCAACATCTGGGGGTTTCCATAGCTCTTTTACAGTCTAAGGGCTTGGAAATGACACTGGGATTCCCAGCAGCAGCCTCAGGAGTAGAGTTTCAGGATTAGAGACAGTGCGTGTACAGAATTGCCACAAACCTTCAAGAAACCAGAAGGGTTTCCCAATCCAGACATAGCAGCTGATTGCTAGCATGAAGGCAATGGCACCCCACTCCAGTACTCTTGCCTGGAAAATCCCATGGATGGAGGAGCCTGGTGGGCTACAGTCCATGGGGTTGCACAGAGTCGGACACGACTGAGCGACTTCACTTTCACTTCTCACTTTCATGCACTGGAGAAGGAAATGGCAACCCACTGCAGTGTTCTTGCCTGGAGAATTCCAGGGATGGGGGAGCCTGGTGGGCTGCCGTCTATGGGGTCACACAGAGTTGGACACAACTGAAGCGACTTAGCAGCAGCAGCATTGTACTTTCTCAGATAAAATTAGGATAACAAATAATTCCAAAGTTGTAGACCGAACTCTAAATCTTACTCTTCTCAAGACTCCCTGCTGTGCCCAAGAGATGGATTGTGGCTTCTAATTGTTCTTGTCCTTGGTGTCTTTAAATGAACCCAGCTCACCCACACAAATGCATGGTACCATCACATGGAACACCCGCCAGCCATAGGAATTTGGAATTCGTCTAGACCATTTCCTTTACAGAGATGAAGAAATTTGCCCAAGGTCACACAGCAGGGATGGGCAAAACTGGGGTTCAAATTAAATTTGCAAAACTGCAAAGCCTGTGTAATGGTAACCACTGTTGCTGGCGGCTCTAAGTGCTCCTTTAAAGGGAAAACAATGCTGCCAATTTGATTTGACAGAAGACCTGGCCCGAGTTAAGAGCACTAGTGCTCAAGAAGCAAATAATACAACACATGAAGAATCTCAGACCCAGGTGGCTCTATCAGTTTCAAGAGTCATCATTATTTTATCTGCCAGGATACATCTCCTCTACCTGCATCTCACACTCTACAGGTTGCCAGTTACTGAACAGTATTAAAGTGAGTTAGCACATATTTTGCATTTGCTATGTTCACTGCATTTTACTGAGTGCTGTATGGGATTAAAAGAGGAGTAAAACATCTTTCCTGTCCTTTAGCAACTCAAGTCTAAAGGGTTGGGGGTAGGAGTACAGATATGGAGAATAAAACAAAACACAAATGCCTGTTATTCAGCCCAGGGGAAGATAAATGCCAGGAGAGAAAAACCAAATCCTGTAGAAACACAGATATTACCCAAATGATTTTTTTTAAGTACCTGAAGTTTTTTGCCATCAAGTTAACCCTAAGTTCACCTAATAATGTGTTTATCAGTTTACTTTGCCTGAAAATGGTCTTACCTTGCCATTGCCATAAGCCCCTCCTTCTTCTATTTTTATAATAGAGAAGCAAAATTCTCCACTGTTGTTGTTTTTTTCCCCCGAGCATTCTTAACATGTTAGGACTTAGTTCAGATCTTTTTGAGAACAGCATAATCGGTAGGAATGTGATCAAGGGCCCTATTCACCAGAAATGTACACACGATTTATATGGCCAAGTTATGTCAATTTCAGGGGCATATTCTCAAGTCACGTAGAAGCAGCTTGAAGATTAATGCACACCAAAAAAATATTCTTTTTTTTTCTCAGATTGTTGCAGCACTATAGAAAGGCCATTCTCTCTGCTGGGCTTGTGTCAGCACTTCCCATCTAACCCTGTTTTTTCAAGTCTTTCAGACTTGGCTGTGAAACTGCCCTGTGAGTCTGAAATTCAGGAGACAGTATTGTAAGGCTGTTTTGATTAGATTTTTGCAAGTTTCCCTGTCTGAGCTGTCTGCTTATTACATGATACCCAAGGAAGGTTGCATAATTCTTAAGCTGCTGTGTTTCTAAAATGAAATGGGATTATCTACCTGACAACCAGGACTGGGTTCAGTATTGCTATTCAGGAACCAGTTAAAATCAATTGCTTGGTCCTTTAGAATTATATCTAAAACACTTTTGAGTTGCCTAGAAATTTGAGATATGTGATTTTAATCTCCATTTTGTGACATGTGAAGACATACATTTTGTCTGATTCTCTCCTTCCTGCGATTTTCTTCACCTTCTACAATCTGGACCTATAGAAAACCTTTCACATGCTTACTCTCACCCTCAAGTGATACACTTCACTCTGATGCATGGTCATTGGCCACAATGGGTACCCTGATTTCCAGACAATTACTCTGTTTGGTTCCAATCTGTAACACACAGATTTCTCATTTCTCTTAGTGGTGTCAAGAAATGGGGTGTGTTTTTAGAGATGAAGCAATAAGGGAAGTTCACAGATGGGAGTGTTTCCTTGAAATCATTTTGCCCTTGGTTTCTGCAGGCTGCTGAGAAAGGCAGATTGGTGTGGTGGAAAGGGCATGGGCTCTGAGTCAACAGAACTAGGGTGAAATATCAGTTTTACCATTGCATGACCAAGGGCATACTAATGGGCCTTAGTCCCCTCATCTACAAACCTGTGAAAATAACACTTCATTTATAAGGGTTAGGATTCACTCATTTATTCAATAAATACTGGGGGTATGGGGTGTTTTCTGTGTGCCAAGCACATAAGCATTGAAACTACAGATGTAGTGTCAACCCTGTGAAGTCTATGGTCGATAGTCAAGCTTGAATCTGATAATGACCTAAATAAAAGTTAAAAGGTAGAGTTACCAAATGACAAAGGAGAGGTGGCTTCCCTGGTGGCTCAGATGGTAAAGAATCTGCCTGCAGTACAGGAGACCTGTGTTTGATCCCTGGGTCAGGAAGACCTCCTGGAGAAGAAAAGGGCTACCTACTACAGTATTCTTGCCTGGAGAATTCCGTGATCAGAGGAGCCTGGTGGGTCCAATCCATGGGGTTGCGAAGAGTCGGACTGGACTGAGGGACTAACACACAACAACACAAAGGAAAGGTGCATGCTTGCTTTGAGGGTGATCTGCTTTATTTAACATCTACAGACTTAAATGTTGATCTCATGTAAATAGCACCATTATAGAAACAGCTGGAGAAGTTTTTGAGCACATATATGAGTAGCGTAGCCTAGCCAAATTGATGCATAAAATTTACCATCACAAGTGCCTGTTGGTACAGGTGAAGGAATGAGGTTTGACCCTTCTGGTTTTTGAAGAGTCAATTGCTTCATCCCGGTATTCTTGGAATCTATTCCCAAAATGTATTTACTTCCATAGATTCTCACGGCATCTCTTTACAGGGACACCAGCTTGATGGAGACAGTTTCTGAACAGACAAAGCAAAGTTTTAAAAGAGGCACAATGGGCTTTGTAGTCCCCAGGATTCCCATCCACCACAGGCCCCATATGTCCCATGTTCCAGAATGAGGTGGTCAGATGTCCTAGGAAGGGGTATGGTTGAGTGACCTCCCATCTTAAGAGTTTCCCACTCTGAAAGAATAAGGCAATAACTGTTTGGCTTGTCAAGGAAATTCCCTCAGGGAAATACTGGCTTTGAAACTTCACAATTTCAACAAGGAAGTTATAAAGGCCAACATCTAAGAGCTGAAACTCTTCCCCCACACTCTCATTAAAAAAGAAAAGGAAGTGGGGGGTAAAGACTTATCATAAGTAGCTTCCCTGTGATACTTCTGTGCTTGTGTGAAGAAATGAGAGTTACACATTATAGTTTAATCACGTTGCCTGCATCTGTGACGCATGCATGCTCAGTCACTTCAGTCACATCCAACCCTTTGCGACCCCATGGACTGTAGCCCGCCAAGCTCCTCTGCCCATGGGATTTTCCAGGCAAGACTACTGGAGTGAGTTGCCATTTCCTCCAGGGAGCATCTGTGATACCAAGTCATAAATTCCCCTTGGCATTAGCATTTTCCTTTTTAATTCACCAAAAAACCCTCCCTTCTGCTCATGAAGAAAAAAAATGGCAGGCTCTGATTTTTTGTTCATATATCCCCTTATTCAAGAAGATAACCAAGAACAGAGAATGCAGAGGGTATAAGGGACTCTGAAGACATTTAATCTAATGCCGCACCCATTTTTTTTTTTTTTTGTCTTTTTATAATTCAAAGAGGGGCAGCATATTTAATAAAGAGAAGAGAAAGTTTTCAGTAATATGGATCATTCTGTGGACCAGCTGATTTTTAGCTTCATTATATTTCTGGGGGAGGCTGCGCTGGGTCTTCGTTGCTTTTGCATGGGCTTTCTCTAGTTGCAGTGAGTGGGGAGTACTCTTCACTGAGTTGAGCAGACTTCTCACTGCAGTGGCTTCTCTTGTTGTGGAGCACAGCCTCTGGGCACATGGGCTTCAGGAGTTGTAGCACGTGGGCTCAGTAGTTATGGTGTATGGGCCTAGCCAGAGCAGCATGTGGAATCTTCCTGAATCAGGGATTGAACTTGTGTCCCCTGCAATGGCAGGCAGACTCCTATCCACTGCTCCAGGGAAGTCCTAGCTTTACTCTAAATAGAACAAAAGACAATGGGCTTAGGGACTTCCCTAGAGTTCTAGTGGTTAAGACTCCATGCTTCCAATGCAGGGGTATCAGTAATCTAGGATCCCATATGCCATGCAGTGTGACCAAAAAACAAAAGACAATGGGATTAGGCTTAGCATAAGAGATTGGAGTTCGGAGGATCTGTGTGATATTGAAAAAATTGTAAATGAAAAAGGGTTTCTGAGACAGACTGTGGACTATGCTTCCTGAAAAGCTCAGAGTGATGATAGACCATGATTTTCCACACCAGTAATATGAGCTCAACATTCAGAAAACTAAGATCATGGCATCCGGTCCCATCACTTCATGGCAGATAGATGGGGAAACAATGGCTGACTTTATTTTTCTGGGCTCCAAAATCACTGCAGATGGCAATTGCAGCAATGAAATTAAAAGACGGTTACTCCTTGGAAGGAAAGTTATGACCAACCTAAAAAGCAGAGACATTACTTTGCCAACAAAGGTCCATCTAGTCAAGGCTATGGTTTTTTCAGTGGTCATGTATGGATGTGCGAGTTGGACTCTAAAGAAAGCTGAGCACTGAAGAATTGATGCTTTTGAACTGTGTTGGAGAAGACTCTTGAGAGTCCCTTGGACTGCAAGGAGATCCAACCAGTCCATCCTAAAGGAGATCGGTCCTGGGTGTTCATTGGAAGGACTGATGTTCAGGCTGAAACTCCAATACTTTGGCCACCTCATGAGAAGAGCTGACTCATTTGAAAAGACCCTGATGCTGGGAAAGATTGAGGGCAGGAGAAGAAGGGGATGACAGAGGATGAGATGGTTGGATGGCATCATCGACTCGACGGACATGGTTTGGGTGGACTCCGGGAGTTGGTGATGGACAGGGAGGCCTGGAGTGCTGCGGTTCATGGGGTCGCAAAGAGTCGGACACGACTGAGCTAGTAACTGAACTGAACTGAATATGAGGACATACCAGTATGCTAAATATCAAAGTGTCTCAGCAAGAATTTTTCCTCACACATCTCAAGAACCAGTGGCCCCAGACCTGTTACTATTTAGGACCCCCAAACTGTTTCTTACTTTTACCGTTTCAGTTTAAAACATACCCAGAACTTCGGAGAAACAGAAATGGTTTGGACTGCCTGCTCTGAGGGGCGCCCCTCACTCCAACAGCTGGCACCACTGGTGTTGCTTGATGTCCTTGCCATAGTGTACATGATAACAAAACACAGACTCGTGTGTGTTGATGCAAACCGTGTAACTACACAAGCCAACCTAAAAATAGTATAAATGGCAGATGGATCTAAATAATGTTCTATAACTTTTTTTCACCATGTGTAAAAAAATAGTGATTTTCTTTTTCCAAACAAAGTGATTAATTGCTCTTCTGCAGAGATACAGTATTTCCACCAGATTTTCTGGTTATTTAGAAGTTGAGACAACCTGAAGTTTGCAGAGGCTTCATCACCAAGTGCCAACTTGACTTGAGGAACCATCTAACACCAACCTATCCCACTCTAGACAGCAACTGTCTGTTGTTCTATAGAGGTAGAACTGAGCAGAAACAAAGAAACCAATCGGACTCAAGGGAATGGAAAGGTAGAGGAAGAGAAAAGGGAAGTGAACTACTTACGTGATCACTTTTTTCATCCTATGATTTATCACAAAAATTATTTGTCAAAGGAGAGACATTTCATTCACCCCACACAACACAGCTTTCCATTCTCTCCTCCCCTTAATGAAACACCTCCAATCAGTTTTTATCCATGACTGTCTGTTCTTGTTTCCATACCCTCTTCATGTTGTAGAAGCAAACACTGGCCACTTCATAAATGTGTAAATTCAACATAGAATGATTATTTATAATACAGACCACACCTTACCAGGGTGACATAATGTTGTTCTACCTGAAGTTAGGACAGAATGCTCTAACTGTAAGTAATCTGTCAAGATCCTCACGATGTATATTTAGTTTAAATTGAGTTTGATTTAGATATTTCCAAATCCTGCCATATTTTTTAAAACAATTTTACACCTATTTATAAGAATTTGAAAAGATTTATTACCTTGTGGGTATGAGAGAAAGGGACTTATTTCCTACAGGGAGGTCTGACATTTGTTTTTGACATGATGGATCAGAGGATGATATAGTTGGATAGCATCGCCGCTTTAATGGACATGAACTTGGGCAAACTCTGGGAGATAGTGAGGGACAGGGAGGCCTGGAGTGCTGCAGTCCATGAGGTTGCAGTCTAGGGGGTCACAAAGAGGCAGACATGATCTAGCAACTGAACAGTAGCAGCAAATCAGGAATCAATGCAAAGTCCATGTTCCAAGGAAGAAAGGCTATTATGATCCGAACGGTTTCTCCTCCAAACTCATATGCTGAAGTCCTGTATCTGTAGATATAGCCTTTAAGTCTGAAGTCTGCAGAGTCTTTAAGGCAGTAAAAAAGGTTAAATGAGGTCCTAATCCTCATACCTTGGCGTCCTTACAAGAAGAGACAACAGAGGTCTCTCTCTATGGACATAAAGAAGAGGCCATGTGAGCACACAGAGATGGTGACTACCTACAAACCAAGAGACGAGGCTACAGAATGAAACCTATCAAGCCAGCACCTTGATATTGGAATTCTACAGCCTCCCGAAGTATGAGATATAAATGTCTGTTTTGAAGCTTCCCAGTCTGTTGTATTTTGCTGTAGCAGCCTTAGAAGAGGCAGACAGAGATCACATTCATAATTGGGAGGACCAGGAGATGGGCCAGGACTCGAAAGCCACTGACCAATCTGAATGGCTAGAATACCCCCATGGTTTAGGAAATAAAAGGGAAACACCAGTGTGCATAGAAACGGGACATGCATTTATAGTGAACGCTGAGAACCAAGCCAGGGGATCAAATCAGCACGTGCAGAGCTTAGTGCCTTTAGAGTGGAACAGGATTTGAATCCCTGCTCTTCCCAGCTGTGGGAACCCCAACAACTTTTCTTCAGCTTCAGTCTTCTAGTTTGTGAAATGAGGATAAAGATCCTAACTATTCGCTGTGAAGGTTAAATGAAGTATTTAGGCAAAGAGCTCAGCACAGCAGGTGCCTCAATAGGAACCACTTACTCAAATTATCCAGAGCAAAGAGTTAGAGCAGATAGGCCAGGGCTGCCACTTAATAGCTAGCTTAGCCAGAGGATGATGGCCAAACACAGCAAGGAGCAACAGTTCAACATGAGGGTCTTGGAACCACATCTCCAAAGGTGGAATGACTACCAGGAGCCCATGGCACTATAAGATATCATTGTTGGACCCATATCAGGGGCTGGCTGCTTGCTATCTGTTCTAAACAACTTTACTGATGTGGACAGATGTACGCCATCATTTTAGCAGAAAATGAAGAGTGTAAAAGACAGAGTAACTGGCCGAGGAAAGTCAACAAAGGACTGTGAGGCACCCCTGGGCCAGCAACCCCAGGCCTGGGTGGCAAGGAGTTGTTGTGTTTGCTGGATCTAGTGAGATCTGTGTCATAGGAAAAGGTCCTAACAGGAGCTGCGGCCTTTTCTAGTAGTACACAACTTTTACTTTTGTCTAGCTTGTTTCACTTTTTCTATTTCATATTCAGTGCTCTCATTTCATTTAATCTATGTTTTCCAATCTCTCCATCTCTTTTTTTATGTTCTTTCTCAAGCCTTTATCAAACATAGTAGAAAAGCTTTTGTATACATATATATAAATAATCTGTATAATATATGTTTTAGAAAACACATAATTTTGCCTAACTGAAAAGTTTTTGACACTTTGATTCCACTTGTTTTACTTAGTATGAATAGACTGCTAGATTTCTAATTAAAAAATAAATATGCAACAAGCAACAAAGGTTTACTATACAGCACAGGGACCTATAGTCAATATCTTAAAATAACTTATAATGGAAAATAATTTCAAAAATAATATGTGTATATGTACAGCTGAACAACCTTGCTGTGCACCTGAAATACTGTAAGTTAACTATTCTTCAAATATATATATATATATATATATATATATATATAAAGAAAAAACAAAAAGAACACAAACACTGATAACCTGAGGCCTGGCAGGAAGGATGATGGGGAATAGGTAGATCCACGTCTCTTTCCTGTTGCCCTCTGCCTCCTTGGCCAGTCCCTCCTGTCAGCCAAACCCAGACAGAAGCCAGAGGTAAGGAAGCCCAAGTGGTTCAGTCCTTAGACATCAGCCTCACAGGGCTCAGCTCAGGGAACAGTAGGGTATGAGTCTGAAGGGGCACAGAATACACAGTACAGTGAAACAGGGATAAAAGGAGAGTACCAACCCTCCGAATAAGAAGAGGCTCTGAAGGAACCGTTCTTAGAATTGAGACTAAACCTTCTTAAGAACCCTCCCCAGTGTAACCACATACTCATCAAGGCAGAAAGGAGCTAAGAAATTCCTCTGTCTCCTCGGGGGCACGAAGGGCCCTCCCTAACTCCGTCATCCAACACATCTCCTCCTCTGACTATATTCCCTTATGTGCATTTCAGAATCCTCAACACCTGGCTTCTGCCTGGGTGGCTGCTCTTTTCTCCTTCAGCTTCCTGGAAGCTTAAAATTTTTTCTAGAAATTCTATCTCCAAACAAGCTCTGATGACCCTATCCTACGATACCTGGGGGGTGAGTTTGACTTCAAATGTTTTAGAATCTGGTGCACATCTGAACACAATTCAGGGAGGAAAGAATTAAGATCTTTTGCTTTTTCTTTAACCTGTGTCCTGAATGCTCTACTTTGTTTTCTGTTAGTCATTGAAGACTAATGGGACTTTGATCATTTTCATCTTGGAATGTATTGCAAAGATGTTGACTTTGGGATCTAGTCCCCTTGCCTCCACCCCAGCGGATATGCACTCATAAGTCTTGTTGACATTAATGAATAGTTGTATGTGCACAGTGCAAGGATAAGAGAGACAACCAAGGGGTCAGAGCAGCCATTTCTTTTCTAGAAGCGAGACAATAAACTTTGTCCAACCAAGGAACCGGGGGAGTAGCAATGTAGGCTACTCTGTTTTCTTTATTCTATAGGGAAACATTATAAGTTCTCCTAATTAATAGAATCTTTTGTGCATCCCACTCAGAAGAGCTTTTCCCTTTCAAGGAGGAATCTAACAGTGCAGCAAACATATGCATTTTTGGCTTCTTTTCAAGCCATATTTATTAACTAAGTGCTAGGGTGGAGGATGGTTTTCTTGCCAACAGGATTCATAGGACACAGCACTTGAAAGCACATCAAGGAATGAACCATTTCTATGACAAGCACAATCGCTGCCTGTAACTCTAACTGAGCTGGTGCTGTCAGCACTGACCGCATAAACCACAGACGAACTGAAGAGCTTCAGACACCTGGGATTAAACACAGTCTCCCAGTATTATGAGGTGCCGGGGCCGATCCCTGGGGCCACTTGAATTTAGAGAAAATAGCAGCTGGTCAGACAGAGACCATTTCCGACTTCTCCCCACCATTTTGGACACAGTGATCTTCCTGGGGCTGAACTCTCCCATATCCTGTTGCTGGAAAGGAGTATCCTATTCACCAGAGGGCCTATGCTACTCCACACGCCCTTTGCAAAACAACGTTTCTGGAAGAAGTCCAATGACCTATGAAACTTAGGGAATCTGCCAGATACTTAAGACACAGGCAGGTTTTCTCTGGTGCCTCCTTGCCCCCCCTCTTCTGCCCACCTTCTCTCTGGTCTCTCTCAACTTCCAAAGTCAGAAATTTCTCCTTCCCTCGGAGGCAGCCTGAGAGGATGAGGTTGGAATAAAAGGTAGTTACAGAGTTCATGCAAGGTGACAAAGCTGGCACACACTAAACACTTAGCATTATGCAGCCACCCCTTAAGAGTGCTCCAAATCCATCAGTCATCATGGAAAAATTAGAAGCTTTACTGGATTCCTGCCTCTCCAAACAGATCTTCTGAACTTCTTAATGGACTCCGTAATTCAGCACTTGAGCATAGAGCTTCAGAGCAGCAAGTCTGTCTCTACAACACACTGTCAGGCAACTTGGAACAGGCAGAGAGGAACAAGTCAAAACAATCAGCTATTTCATTAAGGGGATAAGATTAACCTTGAATAATGCCCAAGTCTGACTCACATTGTCAAATATTATATATGATCTCTATGAGCAGGCCATTTTCCCAATTCACTGAAACATCTGCACATTTCAATGGGCTGAGCTTTACCCTGTCCACTGCCCTCTGGCTGTTTTTGTTGGAGATTATATAATTTAGTGAATGATGCAATCAGAAGAATGCTTTTTCTACCTGCGCTTTGTACATCATGTCTGGTGATTACTGCAACAGGCTAGATGGCTCGGAACCTTAGATTTCAACACCCTAAACTGCTCTGTGACCTTGGGCCTGTTACTTCCCCTCTCCTGGAATCCACTGTAAAAATGGGAATGAGCACATATTCTTGCCTCTTTCACCGCTGGATTTGAAATACATGGTGAGTGCCATGAAAATAAGTACTAGTCTAAGAGACCAATGCTCAAAGAAGTTAGGCTAAGAACCCTGGAAAGGAAGCAGCAGGGATAATTTAAAACAAAACTGTTTTGCTTTTTTTATTTATTTGCCTTTCTGTTTAACTATGTGAGAAGCTCCGTGTTTAAAAGAGGACTCTGACTTAGATTTTTGTTCAGAGATGTGAATTAAGAAAAAGAGAAATTAGAAAAGTTTGGGAAGTAAAGAGTTTGCTTTGTTAGATGTAAAAAAAAGCTCACACTTTCCAGGGTTTGGTGGGGCAAAGATGCTCAATTTTTGCATGAGCTAGGCCATCTGTAAGTCAGTCAGGCTAGTGCCATCTTGAAAAGATCTTGCCCCAGAGCTCTGCCTGCTGGGGCAAGATAATTCCAGCAGTAATCTGAGAAAGGAGAGGAATCGTAAGACTGCTCTTGAGGGAGATTCGTGAGAGGCGAGGCTGAGAGAGAGCATCTCCCACCGCAGGAACAGTTCAGAGAACAGACAGCAGAGTCCCTGATTGGGCAGAAGTCTCTGAAAAACCCACAAAACTACTTCATGTAAGAAAAAGCCAACAATAAGTATCCACCACCGGAGGGTTTAGATTTCTGATTACATACCACGCTTTGAGCAAGTCCTGTCCTTTACCTCGGATCCGCCTCCGCCTCCGCAGCCTCCTCCTGGAGGGGCGGGGACTGCAGGGTTCACTGCCGGAATCCAGGAGTGAAAAGCTCTTTACAGGAGGGAAAGCCAGCGCTCACACTCCTGTTTCTACCTGCAGTTTTCTGAACCAAGATCAGGCCCAAGCCCCAGGAAGGGGAGAGATTTTAAACTAGATGTGAGAAGGAACTTTTGATTTGGATCATATTGACATCGAAATCATCCGAATTGACATCCAGTATAGTGTAGGGCTACACTCTAGTTGCAGTGCTTCCTGGTGCCCAGGTTTCTCATTGCAGCAGCTTCTCTTGCTGTGGAGTAGGAGCCCTGCTGTGCTTCCCCCCTTCAGTAGCTGTCGCGCAGGGGCTTAGTTGCCGCGCAACATGTGAGATCTTCCTGGACCAGGATAGAACCCATGTCCCCTGCATTGCGCGGGTGGATTCGTAACCACTGGACCACTAGAGAGATCCAGATTGACCTTTTAAAAAGATTTAAAAACACACACAAACACACTGTTTTTTAACATCTAGATGTATTAATAAAAGTGACAGGGTCTGCCCAATGTATTGGCCGAGGGTTGTGCAGAGCTCTGGAGAATGACTCTGAAGTGTTTGGGGTAGAGGAAGAAGAAAACTACTTTTCTGATTTTACCCCACTTAGTCTAGCTCATTCAATATACCAGTTAGCCATGATTAAAAACTCCTGAAAAGATAAACAAGAAACTCTTAGTTGTGTTACACAGCTAAGAATAGGGTGTCACACAGGTGGGGGCTTTACTTTGATTCATCTGTACTTTTTGCATTTTTTATAATAAAGACAAGTCACTCTGAAAATTTAAGGTGTTTTAAATATGGAGCTAATATGCATTTTGTAGCCAGATGAATTTATGACAACACTCTGCCCTGGGGCATTTATATTAACAGTATCTTTCTTAGAATCTTCTCCTTTACCTTTAACACAGTTAACTACTGCCTATTTGGCTTAATCAGCTAGGATTGGGTGGAGTTCCCTGGCCACATAGTTGGCCCCATAGTGCACTAGAACTTTCTGGCCTCTATCCTTGGAAGTGTGCTGGAGAATAAATACCCCCCAAAAGGAGGCTCCAGACAGCTGATGCAGCGGCCAGTCAGGCTCATGGAACTAGGTGAATCTGAAGGGGCATTCCTTAAGTCTTTAAAGATGCTGATAAGGTATCATGAGGTGTTCCCAGGGTGAACAAGTGCAGGTCTACAGAGTTTTACATCTTTTACTGAGATGCTTATTCATCCTCCCATCAATTCATCCTCCGTTCAATGTATTTTGACAGTCTAGTATTGTGACTGACCACGAGGTACCTTACAGTTAGAAACAAATTGCTGACAATGCTGAGAAGAGGAAAGAGAAATTTCCCTCAATGGCCCTTTTTCCTAAGGATTATTTTGTTTTTATTTCAGTAGTCCTTTCATGTCAAGTCGATGGGGTATTTTGTCTGCATTGTGTGTGCATGCTCAGTGGCTAAGTCATGTCCGACTCTCTTGTGACCCCCAAGGACTGTAGCCTGCCAGGCTCCTCTGTGCATGGGGTTTTCCAGGCAAGAATACTGGAGTGGGTTGCCATTGTCTTCTCCAGGGGATCTTCCTGACCCAGGGATCGAATCAGCCTCTCTTGGGGTTGGCAGACGGATTCTTTGCCTCTGAGCCCCCTGTGAAGCCCTTGATTTGGTCTGCATCTCATGAATACCCATGGCTATGGGAAGGTCGTTTCTTGCCTTCAGATGAATTGGCCTGTGAGTGGGCTGCTCACCTACTGATTCCATCAAAGAGACAGAAGGAATCTAGGAAAGACCTTGCTGTAAAGTCCAAGCAAAGGCATCATGCCTTTGAGTGACAGTAGCAAAAAAAAGACAGTCCATCTCACTTTTGTTTTGCCTTTCCATGGAGGAAAAGTTTATGTATTTCACTATATTTACTCTTCTAAAAACTGGTTAGAGAGCTAATCCTTCAGGCTCAGGGTGTAACAACCAAGGACCCCTTTGTATTTGCTCCGGAAATGCTGAGGAGGCAGTGAAGGAGGGGGCACCGCAGAGGCTGTGCTGTCACCGTGCCCAGCCCAGTCCTGCCCTCTTGACATCCGAGCACCACCCTGGGGTGCCTGCGTGTTGCATCTTCCCGGCAATTATCACTCTGTCCTGTGATAAATCCAAGGCAAGGTGAGAACCAGGGATGAAGAGAGTCAGACACAGGGAAGTGAACAATGTAGGGAAAGAGGAAAGAATCAGGAGTCATTTCTGGTGGTAGAATCCATATCTGTGGCCAGGAGCCAGGATGACATAAGTACCTGAGGTCAGTGCCGGACAGCAGAGGGAAAAAAAGGTGATGGGGGAAGGCAGAGGAAGGTGTGTCAAGAACTTGATTTGAAAAAAAAAATGCAGAGGCAAAGAAGAAACTTGAAGCATGGACAAATTCAATGTAAGACTGGCAGTCTTTCCTCTTTCAGCATGTTCTCAGTCTACTGAAGACAGTGTTCTGCTAGGTCATGCCATGACCACCCGCTGACCCCTACACCCCAGGAGGAGGCTGTACTAGTGAAATAACTAAGAGGATCATTAACCTGGATTTCAGAATGTGAGTATGAAGATAAAGGTAGATTCTAACACAGCTCTCTCTGGCTAGTTATGTAGTATGACAAGACTGCTGGGAAAGGAAGTTGCCCAGGGCTGAAATATAACAATTAATTAACAATGCAAAAGAACAGACTCTGAAAGGTAAGGACAGGAAGCACTCTGTAGTCCTATAAATTATTCCTGTTTATTGAGTGCTAAAAGCACAAGTTCCAGACATATATAAATAATATATTCGTATAAATAATTGAAAACACAAGGAAAATTACATAAGCAAAAACCAAATCTAAATTTAGCAAGGTTGCTGGCTTTCAGAATTCTTATAAACTGTGCTTTCAGTAAGCCCCATCACCTCATCCAGGAGAATATCGAGATGAGAAATATTTTACTGTTGTGTGTCTACCTCACCACAGCGTTTCCTTTCTTTGGTTTCCAGTTTCCACACCTAAAAAAAAAGAGGGAAAGAGGAGTGTGAATAAATAAGGTTCAACATCCCTTCCAGCTTTGTGACCATATTATTTCCTTAAAAATTACTATAATATTCACTAACTTGGATCCTGTTTATACTTTTATAGTTCAGGATAACAGCTTGTTTTAGGCTTGATTTTCTGTCTTCATTGTAAAAATCTCCTGTGTAACTCCTAACATCTCTGAGCATGCCAATCATCTCTAAATTTCAATTTTGTAATTTATGGTTTGACTTATCCTTAAACAGCACGTTCTCAACTAACATTGGTAATCTTGGTTTGGTGCTATTTAAACTTACAAATTACTCTCTTTGGCAAAAAGAGTATACTGTAACTACAACCTTAGTTCATGAATTGGCTAAATTGTTTCTCTCTCTTTGGGACATTAGCTTGTTGGCTGTTTCCTCCAGAGGAAGACTTACAGGATGCCCAAAAGCTCTGGTGTAAATTAAATAAATGGGCTTCCTCTTCTGAGTTGTGCAAAATGCAGAAAGTGCATGCACTCCCTAGTCGTCTTTCCTTTAGCAATGGTTACACTCGATTCTAGTGACAAATTCTCAAGTAGCCAACCAGAAGTCCTAGTTAATGAGAAAAGGGAAAGTCAGTTTGGCATAGCATTCAGCATTCTTCCTCGATGACTCTGTTTAAACTCAGAGATAACAGTTAAATCAAATTATCATTTACTGAATAGTGACCATGTAGCAGGCACATATTATCTCTAATCTAAGGCAATTTGGCAAAGTAGATACTATTATCTATACCCTTAGATACTAGTACTATAGATATCAGTAACTACTATAGATACTATACTATAGATATTAGTGTCTATACTACTGACCTTTGAGTCTCAAAGGTTAAATGCCTAGTCTATGGGCACATAAGAGACAAAAAACAGGATTTAATCCTGAGTCTCCTATGACTCCAGTATTCACACACTACTTCTGAGATCCTTTACAAGCAACACACTGCAGGGGTGAAGCCTATCGGCCCTAGAAACAGAATACCTGGTTTCAAATCCTTGATCTAGAATTTACTATAATAGCTCTGAGGTCTTGCACAAGTTTCTTAGCTTCTTTGAGCCCTTCCTTTATCATCTATTGATACTACTTACCACATAGGGTTAAATGATACAGTATTGTATAATACGATAATGCTAGTCCATGCACTTAGCATCCTCCTTGGAAGTATTAATAACAAGCAGCTTATGGTGGTGGTTATAGTTGTTGTTGTCATATTGTGCTCCCCCTAGAAGCAGAATTAATTCAAGTTCTGCAATGAAGCAAGGGCCTTTGCCTCAGTATCCACTAACAGCAGGTTCCTAATATGTTTATTAATGATCTCTGTGGTTTCTTTGCATGCTAAGTCACTTTAGTCATGTCCACCTCTTTGTGACCCTATGAACTGTAGCTTACCAGGCTGCTCTGTCCATGGGATTCTCCAGGCAAGAATAATGGGGTGAGTTGCCATGCTCTCCTCCAGGGGATCTTCCCAACCCAGGGATCAAACCCACATCTCCTGCATCTCTTGCATTGCAGGCAAATTCTTTACCCACTGACCCACCTGGGAAGCTTAATAATATATTTTTGTCTGGGCAAGGGGATATGTGTGTTTTTATTTTACTTTTATTTACATTTCCTACATTAGAATGAATATTTTTCTTTACCTTATGTGTATGTGCGCATGTGCATGCACATATATATGTATGTATAGTCTATATATGCAGGGTCACAGTTTATCACAATGCCACAGAAATGTTTTATTCTAGAGTTTATTGTGTGGTATGAGGTAGCATCTCTGCATCTGAAATTGCTTATTGACTAGTATCAATACAACACATGTACTTTGAAGAGTGTAACAAAGAATAGGTATTTTTCATTTTCTATTTTTTTAAGATGTTATGAAATATTTATTTATATTTCTCAAACTTTACCTGGAAGGCCAAATTTATATCTTCAAAGACTAGGTTTTGGATCAAAATGTCACATAGTGAAAATATGTGTGTGTGTGTGTTTCTGTGTGTCCCATATCATTCATTTACTATGTCAGTAGGATGCTGCCAGGAGAAGGAAATGGCAACCCACTCCAGTATTCTTGCCTGGAGAATCCCATGGACAGAGGAGCCTGGTGGGCTACAGTCCAGGGGGTCACAAGAGTCATACACGACTTAGTGACTAAACCATCACCACCAACATGATGCTGCCAAATTCATCAGTTCAATTCCTGGGGAGATAACAATTATCCTTACATTATATCCAACTTATAGTTGATAAATACAGGCAGTTAGAAACAACTGTTCCCTCCCAAGCTATTCAGTCTAACAGAAAAAAATTAGTATCCATAATTGAGTTGGTTCCCTATGCTATACAAGTTCAAGGAGGCAAATGAGATCCTTAAAATATTGCCAAGACTGGTCACAGTCACTTTCTGAGCCAAAAATCACAGATATTTGAGGCATTAAGGGTTATGAACCTTGAATAGAAAGCTGGGGAAAGGTGTGTTTATGTCCCAAACCCATGAAGTGGAGTATAATAACCTCTCCATGAGTAGAATGCCATTCTCCTTAGTTAAGCAGATAGTGAAAGGGAAGGTGAAACTCGCTCAGTCATGTCCGACTCTTTGCGACCACATGGACTGTAGTCCATGGAATTCTCCAGGCCAGAATACTGGAGTGGATAGCTGTGCCCTTCTCCAGGGGATCTTCCCAACCCAGGGATCAAACCCAGGTCTCCTGCATTGCAGGCAGATTCTTTACCAACTGAGCTATCAGGGAAGTCCAATAAGACAGTGACGCTTGTGATAATACTGACTTTAGGACCTTTGCACTGACTGTTCCCTCTTCCTAGAAGGGCTCTTCCTATAGAAGCCGCATGTCTGACTCTCACTTCCTTTAAGACTTTGCTCACATGTTAGGTTCTCAATGAAGCTTACCCTGATCATTTTGTTTAAGGCTGCAGCACTCCCCCTCTTAGCACTCCCTTAACTCTGCTGTACTGCTTTATTTTTCCATACTATATTCTTCTTCCTTAGGTTTGGTATTTACTGTCAATCATCTCACACTAACATGTAAATTCCATAAGGTCAGGCACCTCTATTTTGGTCATCAAAGATGATGAACAAAATATTTGTATCTTAAGACCCTAGAGAAGCATCTAGAACATAATAGGTGCTCAACAAATATTTGTTGACTGTAGGCAGATACTTCCCAATCCACCCTTCTCCCCTCCCCTCCCCCTTGGCAACACCAGTCTGTTCTCTACATCTGTGACTCTTTCTGTTTCATAATAAGCTTGTGTGTGTCATATTTTAGATTCCACATATACATGATTTCATATAGTGTTTATCTTTTTCTGACTTACTTCACTTAGTACAATAATCGCTAGTTGAATCCATGTTGCTGCAAATGGCAGCATTTCATTCTTTTTATGCCTGAGTAGTATTCCATTGTGTATGTGTATCATACCTTCTTTATCCATTTGTCTATCGATGGACATTTAGGTTGTTTTCATGTCTTAGCTATTGCGAATAGTGCTGCTATATATCTTTTTGAATTATAGTTTTATTATTGTATACATTTCTTGGGCTCAGAGATCCTGGCGTAGTGATCCAGTCACATATAGTGGATCTATCTATACATGCATAGACCCAATCACACATACATTGCGATAGTCTATTCAAGTATCTGATCAACCAAATCACACACAGTGGTCTGTCCTATTCACTCTGGGGTGATGAGCACTAATCCTCATACAATTAGATCTTCTCAAACTGTATCACAATTCTCCAGGATTTTTTTCAGTGGCTTTTGCAATCTGCCTCACACAGAATCCTAGGATTCTGTGTTAAGGTCCTGTCAGAACATTTCACACCAAGAGCACAATAAGTGCAGTGTGAAAGAGCTGCTCCCCTCTGGCCAATATTTGAAGTTTATATGAGGATATAATTTCAGAATCTAGTGCCTTTCTCTGTTACTGTTTCCAGGTTATACTCATCCTTACTGTAGGACAGCAGTTCTACCCAACCACAATTAAGGATGATGCCTCTGGTGTCACCTGAGTATCTCCACCTTGTTATCTCCACCTATATAACTGCTATTGTAAAAAGAGAAGAAATAAATTGTATTACACCACAACTTACCACACTGATTCATGCTTCCTAAGTTTTTTACACCTTCCCCTTAAAGAGGACCAAGAAGTACACATGTGTATCTTTATTATCATTTGTCATGTACATTTACAACAATTAACAACTAGATGGGTAGATAGAAATGTTACGTCCTTGATTATTTTTAAACAGAATGTAAATGTTGTGGATTTCAAAGCATTTGAGAACTTCTGATTTAAGAATCATTTGAAAATTAATTCTGTCTCCCTAGAATGAATTGGATCTAGCCCAAGGTGGATGTTAAAATCAAAACTTCTTCAAAAAGTGTATCTAATTCAAGTGCGAGTAGGCATATATACCCTTACTAAGCATGGATCTAAAATCACTGGAAATGCTGAATGGTTGTTACAGTATTCCAAGCTCTTCGTTACTATAGAATCACTCACAGTATTGAATAGAGTATTACTAAGATAAAAAATTGTTTAAATCTCATGCAAAAGTAACGGGATTAAATGTGTCTTTGATGAATGATATTTAAAGAAAAAATTCTTTAACAAAAAAATCTTCACTCATCTAAAACTGTCCAGTCCCTCTTGGCCGTCGTCACTGTGATTTCCTCGTCTGTGGCTTCTTTGTCTCCATCTCCATGCTCTGATTGCGACTGTCACTGAGTCACACAGCATGCTCTAGGCAGGGAGCCAATTTGATTACAACAACTGCTTGTGTGACAGAGAAAGGTGGTTTTCAGGGCCCTAGCAAATGGCTCACCCAAGCTTCTGACTCTGGGGGCATAAATTTTGACTGTCATTCACAAGATGGAAAATAAATATCCGCCTAACCTAATAAACCAACAACCTGGAAAATACATATGGACCCAGAGTTCGACAACCAGGACACGGTAGGAAGGATCAGATTGATCCCACTCTAGCCTTAAAATAAGCACAAATGAACACAAACACATTCCTCAAAAGCAAAATTTCCATGTATACTTGATGCATTTGCAATCATTTTTATTTTCCAAGGTCACTGTTGTGGCTTGCTCATGTTTTAATCCCTCATAAAAACAGTCGCTATTTTTACTCTACATGACTAGTTAATTCATATTTAAAATATTAACAAGTCACCTAAAGGCAGAAAGGTACCTGCTAGGTAACCTCATCCACCCAAAAACCTGCTAATTCAGGAGGAGAAATTTAAGTACTCTTTTAATCTCTAAGACTAAACTGCTCTGTTTTAAATTAGTTTTTTAGTTTCATGGAAACTAAGCCCTGTTTTGCTTTTTTTGGTTTTTACTTATCAAATAATATGGCATTCTATCAATATAGTTAGTACAAAAAAAATTTATTTCTGTAGGGAAGTCTCTGGTGGTCCAGTGGTTAGGACTCTATGCTTCCACTGCTGGAGTAGGGGTTCCATCCTTGGTCGGGGAACTAAGATCCTGCAAGCCACATGATATTGTGGAAAAAAAAAAAAAGTATTTATGTAAATAAGATGTCCCTACCATGATGACAACTGTGGAGGATATCCCTTTGTATTTATTTTCATGTCTTTATGCTTCCTTTTCTGGTTTGCAACTAAAGTATAACCTGGAACATGGAAAGTCTTCAAGCCCCTGGAAAGAAGTAAGCCTTTTCCTGTGATATATCTGTTACCCTAATGGTGGTTTTCTTTCTTTTTTTTTTTTTTTTTGATTCATATTGTTCATCTGACCAAAACCTTATTAAACTAAGTACTTAGGTATTTTTAGGGGAAAGAAAAATAGACTGAAAAATAATCATTGGAGCTACTATATAATGAATATTTCTTAGGCTCCATGCCTATGCTAGTGCTTTACATGTATTATCTCAAACAAATCTACATGGCTGTTATTATTCTTATAATTACTTTCCAAATGAGCAAAGTTACAGAGGTTAAATTATTTCCCCAAGGTGACCTAATAAGTAGGGACTTCAGCCCAAGGCTCTTTGACCCCAAAAGCCCAGTTCTTTTCCATTCACATACACAGTTAAAACCAAAGGAAAAGATGCATTTTGCTATTCCAGCCAGAAATTTGGATGGCAAATGAGACACATGTGCCTGAAACAACTTGAATTATTCTACAGGAATACTAGAAGAAATATAAAATGGTTTAGACAAAGGACCACTTTCTAGTGAAATAAACCAATGATAAAAGTAGAACTTGGGGAAGTCAATCCCAGACTGGAAAGAATCTGCAATTTTTAGTCATCCTCATTCTTCCTCCCTCTAGAACATTCATCTCCCAACTTAGCCAGCTTTTTTTTGTACTTTTGTTTTGCAGCTGGGTTGGCCCCTAGGGTACTCTGCTTTCCCTAGATTTCTGGTCACAGTAGAAACTTACTCTTCTTTCCTTTTAGCTGAATCAAAGCTGGAGGTTTCCAAAAAGTATTCTGTGTGTGTGTGTGTGTGTGTGTGTGTGTGCTCAGTTGTGTCTGACTCTTTTCGACCCCATGGACTATAGCCTGACAGACTCCTTTGTCCTAGGGAAATTTTCAGGCAAGAATACTGGAATGGATTGCTATTTCCTCCTCCAGGGCATCTTCCTGACCCAGGGATCAAACCCAAGTCTCCTGCATCTCCAGCATTGCAGGTGGATTTTTTTTACCACTGTGCTACCTGGGAAACTCTCAAAAAGTATTCTACTAAGAAACAAAAGGAAAAATTAACAGTGAGGAGAAAGAAGGGAAGGAGAGAAAGTAAAAAAAAAAAAAAAAAAAGGAAAGAAGAAAGAATATTTGAAATTACAGAAATCAGTGTTAACAAATGCCAGATTTATTTTTTAAGTTTTTCTTTTCTGGCTTTGTTTTGTTATCCAGTCCTAAGGAAAGTCTACTCCATGTCTTTTCAATTTAGCTAATTCAAAGATCTCAAGTTTCTTTCTTTGCCTTTCTTTGGGGGTAGGGGTAGGTGACAGCTAAGGTTTCTCTGTGAATAAAGTGCATGCATTATCTTATTTCACTAGAAGGACCAAATACAGAATAGGAAACTGAGGTTCAAAAAAATGAAATACTTTTCCAAGGGTCTTGGGCCAATCAAGAAGATCTGAGCAGGATTACAGACACTTCTCTCACAGTTCCGCTTTACACACTTCAGAATTCTCCCCTTTTTGCCCTGAGGTACTTCCTCCCACTCAGTCCTTTACCTTCCCTCCTCCACCCAAAGGTTTTCCAGGGGAGGAAGCAGAAATTCAGTACTAGGGTAGTACACTTACGACTGGGGCTGAGGTCACATGCAAAGACTCTCAGAATGCTTGGGTTCAATTCCTTGTGGATTATATGTGTGTAACTGTGTGATCTTGGGCAAATGCCTCAACCTTCCTGAGGTGAGATTTCTTCATCTGTAAAACAGGGTTGAATCCTGGTGCTATCACCTTAAGGGTGAGCACGAAATATGTAAATACCTAGGTGAAGTGATTACAGCAGGCACCAATAGGCATTACATAATTGTAAAATGCTGCTATTAGGGAAGTTGCTGTGTGGGAAGGAATAAGAACTTAGAACTGTAACACTCTTCCTAAAACATGACAGAGTGTTACTCAATGCGTGAGTAGTGGGTCAGCTAATGGGTCATCTCATTGGTTTGGAACAATATTGATAAAGAGCAAGGAATATCTCTGAATTCCTACACCTTGGAATTGTCAGTTTAAATACAATCTATTATGTTGATCTTTGAAGTATTAGTTCATGAGGAAAGAAACCACATCCTGTTGTTGAAAGATAAACTGAGGCATATCAACATTTTAAGAGTTTATTTGAGCAAAAACTGACTCAAATCAGGCAGAGACAAACCAGAAGTGGTTAGGAGTGCCCCATCAAAAGAGCTAGTGGAAAGACTTTTCTAGACAAGAGGCAGAAGCAAAGCAAGGAAATTATTGATTGGCTGTAACTGACACCACCCTTATGGCAGAAAGTGAAGAGGAACTAAAAAGCCTCTTGATGAATGTGAAAGAGGAGAGTGAAAAAGTTGGCTTAAAGCTCAACATTCAGAAAACTAAGACCCTGGCATCTGGTCCCATCATTTCATGGGAAATAGATGGGGAAACAGTGGAAACAGTGTCAGACTTTATTTTGGGGGGCTCTAAAATCACTCCAGATGGTGATTGCAGCCATGAAATTAAAAGACACTTAGTCCTTGGAAAGAAAGTTATGACCAACCTAGATAGCATATTCAAAAGCAGAGATACTACTTTGCCAACAAAGGTCTGTCTAGTCAAGGTTATGGTTTTTCCAGTGGTCATGTATGGATGTGAGAGTTGGACTGTGAAGAAGGCTGAGAGACGAAGAATTGATGCTTTTGAACTGTGGTGTTGGAGAAGACTCTTGAGAGTCCCTTGGGACTGCAAGGAGATCCAACCAGTCCATTCTGAAGATCAGCCCTGGGATTTCTTTGGAAGGAATGATGCTAAAGCTGAAACTCCAGTACTTTGGCCACCTCATGCAAAGAGTTGACTCATTGGAAAAGACTAAGGGGACGACAGAGGATGAGATGGCTGGATGGTATCACTGACTCGATGGACATGAGTCTGAGTGAACTCCGGGAGTTGGTGATGGACAGGGAGGCCTGGCATGCTGCGATTCATGAGGTCGCAAAGAGTTGGACATGACTGAGTGACTGAACTGAACTGAACTTAAACGTTTGACTTATTTGGTGAAGCCAAGTTGGCTGTTTGTGATTGGTTGTTCTTAGGCTTCTGTTTCTTAACCTTGAGGCATTTCAGCTTAAGTTTGGGTTTGCTTACAGGAGCTACTAAGGCATTAAAGCCACCTCAGGGACTTCCTTGGAGGGTCCAGTGGTTAACACTCTGTGCTTCCATTGCAGGCGGCATGGGCTGGATCCCTGGTTGGAGAACTAAGATGCCGCATGCACAGGAGGGCCAAGAAAAAAAAAAGGAAGCCACCTCAGTCTAATAGCCTTGTTTAATTAATTTCACATGGTTGGCCATTTTCTTTTAATTTTTAATTGGAGAATAATTGCTTTACAATGTTGTGCTGGTTTCTGTCATAGAACAATGTGATCAGCCTTAAGTATACATATGTCCCCTTTTTTCTTAAACCTCCTTCTCATTCCCCCCCACCTCATTCCACTCCTCTAGGTTATTACAGAGTACCAGATTGAGCTCCCTATGTTATACAGCAACTTCCCACTATCTATTTTACATATGGTAATGTATATGTTTCAACGTTGCTCCCTCAGTTCGTCCCAGCCTCTCCTTCCCCTACTGTGTCTGCAAGTCTGTTCTCTATGTCTGTGTCTCTATTCTATTCCTGTCCTGCAAATAGGTTCATCAGTACCATTTTTCTAGATTCCACGTATATGTGTTATTACATGACATTTGTTTTTCTCTTTCTGACTTACTTCACTCTGTATAACAGGCTCTAAGTTGGCCATTTTCTTAGTGTGTATATTTCTTTGAGCAAGAACGAAACTATACAGGTAAACAGTTGTTTATTTTGGGGCTGGAACAAAATGCTTTCATACTCAACCACAGGCTTCCAACTATCTTTCATTCCAATATAGATGTTATGAAAACACACAGAGAGAAGAAAGATTGAAAGACAGCCCCAAATGTGAAATTCTTCTCCAAATGTACTGTTCCTCTTGAAGGAAAGTATTATTTGTTTATCAAACAGATATCTATCTATATAGAAAGAGGACTGCATAAATTGGAGAATTGACATTTCATAATGATGTCCATTTAAAGAAAAGTTCAGTGAATGAGATGTAGCTTCAAGTTAGGTCTGTTTTCAGTGACCTGAAGGATTTAAATGGGTCCTTTTGAAACAGATGAATTGTTTGTGTGATAGATCGAATACGTTTCCAAGTCTCTGACACAAAAAATAAGGCTTTAAGAAAAAATAATATTCCTTCCATAAAATGCACTGAGTTCATATGAAGCCTAACTTCTGTCTTACCTATTGACCTTTCCAGTTTTAGGATAGTTTGGATGGGGTCTGGGAAATTGTTTTTAACAGGTTAAAAATTTTAAAATAATTCTGATGCACAGCAAAATTTGGAAACCACTAGCATACTTTTAAAAGACTGCTAGTAGTATATATTCTAGAGGAGGAAATGGCAACCCACTCCAGTATTCTTGCCTGGAGAATCCCATAGACAGGGGAGCCTGGCAGGCTACAGTCCATGGGGTCGTAAAGAGTCGAACACAACTTAGCAACTACACACACTGTAGTATATTATATTGACATGATACTATTTATTTCACCAATCTCCTTGTCTTGTGCATCTAGGTTTAATCTAAGTTTCCACCACGATAAACTGTGCTGTTATTACTTTTCTTTATAGTAACAGCTAACATTTATTATAAGTTTCCTAGGTACCAGCCACTATCCTACACACTTATTTCCTTAGGACAAATTCTTAAGAGGCAGAATTATTCAGATAAGTTTCATATATTTTAAAGGTTTTTGATGCCCATTGCCAAGATGCCACTCCAGAAGGTTTGCTCTGTGGCTGCTTTTGAGTGGGAAAACACTGACAGTTATGTTCCATGAAAACTAGTATTCAGCTATCAGCACCCACAAACAGTGGCTCATTCAAGAGACTTAGAAAAGATGCAGCACAATGTTCTGACTCGTTCATCATATCTTAGCTGCTATTGTTGCTAAAAGTAGCACTCCTGAGTGGCTGCTTCCAGGAATGGCTGTCCTGATCCGGCCACAGAGACTGTATGCCGTTTCTGGGAACTGGCACATTTCACAGGCTGTCCCTTCCAGGGCCCATCAAGGCACAGCCATCTCCGGTAGTCAAGGGAACAGAAGGCAGGGTGGAAGTGCTGGATCCAAGATCTTTTTTAAAAAATACAATTTAATATGAAAATGTTCTGATAGGAGACCAAAAAATATGTACTGACCTATGTGTACAGGTAATGAAGACAATAAAGCCCGTCTACAAAAAAGAATCAGGTAGGCATCCTGGAGACATCCAGTGAACAAAAATGAAATGTTTTTCTCTCCATTGCTCTCTTAATTTTCATGGAATGAAGTGTGTGGAGAATTCTGTGGGATGAATTACATAGTCATACCGCATCTTAGCCTTCTAACATGGAAAGGGGCAAAAGAAAGCATTTGGAGGGCTGGCATTTTTCCATGCAAGGCCAGTGTGAGATGTTTTGGCTACCTAAATAGATATTTTTAAAATTACAGCAGCAACCCATTATAATGCTAGCACTGGGAGACAAAGTCATCCTGTTTTCAAAGAAATCTGGTTGATTTAATTCATACAAATTAGCTTATTTAGGATCTCTGTACAAACAGCAAAATGTAAGCACTGTTTCACCTTTGCAAAGCAGAGGGAAACCACTTGGCAAAAGTGTGGGATTTTGAAACTGGAACGGATTTTCTTTTTCATTGGCTTCTCTAATCTTAAGAATATAGTAACAATAGAAATAATAAATAATTTCAATAGAGATGATCTAGTCTCCATTCTTATAAGTTAGAAAATTAAGCCACAGAGAAGTTAAGGAACTTCTGAAGTTCACAGAGCTGGTGAATGGAAAGTGCACTGTCTGACTATAAACCAAGACTCAATGTACTGTCGATTCCTTTATATTCTTTCCCTCTTGGCATTCCCAAAAATTTCTCAAGGAATTCAATTCTGTATATTTAAAAGTTCCTCCTTTGAGGAAAAGTAGTCAGTAGAGTATTGCAACTACTAGCTAAAAGTGTTTATTTTTTCCTCTGTACTTACAATGTGCCTGCTATACGATGAAAACACCTACTCCTTCAAAAGCCTGGTGCATATTAAATGTGTATCTTATGATTGGGTGTGTCTCAGAGCAATCACTCTGTGTAGATTTTAGAAAAGCTAATACAGGAATCAATTGGTGTGTGAGAAAGCAATGAAGAGGCAAAAGAATGGGTTATCTTCTTGAGTTTTCAATCAGGAAGATTAGGAGCAGTGATTAAAAAAAAAAACAAACACAAAAAAACTAAGCTGTTTAGGAGAAGGTAATCAGAAGACCCAGAGAAGGCAATGGCACCCCACTCCAGTACTCCTGCCTGGAAAATCCCATGGATGGAGAAGCCAGGTAGGCTGCAGTCCATGGGGTTGCTGAGGGTTGGACATGACTGAGCGACTTCACTTTCACTTTTCATTTTCACGCATTGGAGAAGGAAATGGCAACCCACTCCAGTGTTCTTGCCTGGAGAATCCCAGGGACGGGGGAGCCTGGTGGGCTGCCGTCTATGGGGTCACACAGAGTCAGACACGACTGAAGTGACTTAGCAGTAGCAGTAGCTATCAGAAGACCACCTGTTTGATCTAAGAAGCAGTTGAGGAAGGACAAGGACTTCCCTGGCTGTTCACTGTTGTAACCATCTGATGATCAGGAGCAGCCCATCTGGCTCATATCAGATCAGATCAGATCAGTCGCTCAGTCGTGTCCGACTCTTTGCGACCCCATGAATCGCAGCACACCAGGCCTCCCTGTCCATCAACAACTCCCGGAGATCACTCAGACTCACGTCCATCGAGTCAGTGATGCCATCCAGCCATCTCATCCTCTGTCGTCTCCTTCTCCTCCTGCCCCCAATCCCTCCCAGCATCAGAGTCTTTTCCAAGGAGTCAACTCTTCGCATGAGGTGGCCAAAGTACTGGAGTTTCAGCTTTAGCATCATTCCTTCCAAAGAAATCCCAGGGCTGATCTCCTTCAGAATGGACTGGTTGGATCTCCTTGCAGGCCAAGGGACTCTCAAGAGTCTTCTCCAACACCACAGTTCAAAAGCATCAATTCTTCAGCGCTCAGCCTTCTTCACAGTCCAACTCTCACATCCATACATGACCACAGGAAAAACCATAGCCTTGACTAGATGAACCTTTGTTGGCAAAGTAATGTCTCTGCTTTTGAATATGCTATCTAGGTTGGTCATAACTTTCCTTCCAAGGAGTAAGCGTCTTTTAATTTCATGGCTGCAGTCACCATCTGCAGTGATTTTGGAGCCCCCAAAAATAAAGTCTGACACTGTTTCCACTGTTTCCCCATCTATTTCCCATGAAGTGATGGGACCGGATACCATGATCTTCGTTTTCTGAATGTTGAGGTTTAAGCCAACTTTTTCACTCTCCACTTTCACTTTCATCAAGAGGCTTTTTAGTTCCTCTTCACTTTCTGCCATAAGGGTGGTGTCATCTGCATATCTGAGGTTCTTGATATTTCTCCCAGCAATCTTGATTCCAGCTTGTGTTTCTTCCAGTCCAGCGTTTCTCATGATGTACTCTGCATATAAGTTAAATAAACAGGGTGACAATATACAGCCTTGATGTACTCTGGCTCATATAGAATGCTCCATAAATGTCCGTTGAGTAAGAAAACATAAGCCTAGTACTAAGGAGACCTGTAATCTGCTTTGAGCTGTCTTACTAGCCTTGATCCTCTCACTTCTCTGAGCCTCATTCTCATCATCTACTACATGATAGATATAGACTAAAGTATTTCATGGTTGATACAGAGGCTTTCTTCTGCCAAGCACCCTCTTCAACTCCATCATCTCTATGGTTACAATGGGACCTCACTGCAAGTCACCAAATTCATTAACTTCAACGCTGCCCATGGACAAGGTTGATTGGTCCATGTGTGTAAATATGAGTTTTTTTCTCAAGGAATTTTAGAACTGGAACCAAAAAATTAATGTCAGCCTCCTTCTGGTGGCTGAAACTGATAAAATTGAGAGTACACTAACTTGCAACTGGTTGGTGGCCACTTTCCTCAGTTTGATCCGAGTGGTAGAAATAGCCAATAGATGGGAGAAAGAATCAGACACAGAGGTAGAGCAGAATGACAAAAACAACTTTAAAATCCATGACCCTGAGGCCCAATGCATTCTTCTCCTTTATATAATTAGCTGCCTTAGAATTCTCACATTAAATTCCATATTTTAAAAAATTAAATGAGACATGCAGCCATTAAATCATCTACTGAGATGAGAAATTATATCCAAGTATATTCTAATAGCTCTTTCATTTCTAAAAGTTGAAGATTTTGGGACTATGAAGTCTGCAATGTAGCCAGATAGGAACATGATACTTTGATAGGAAGCAATTTAACCAGGGCAGACGTGAAAATATGGGCTTCTGTGGCAGCTAAGATGGTAAAGAATCACCATGTTGCAGCAAATGGCAAAATTTCCTTCCTTTATATGGCTGAATAGCATTCCATTGTATGTATGTATCATATAATTACATATCCTATATATATATACCTATATATACATACATATCCTATATATATATTTATCACTCCTTAAGATGATGCTGTGAAAGTGCTGCACTCAATATGTCAGCAAATTTGGAAAACTCAGCAGTGGCCACAGGACTGAAAAGGTCAGTTTTCATTCCAATCCCAAAGAAAGGCAATGCCAAAGAATGCTCAAACTACCACACATTTGCACTCATCTCACATGCTAGTAAAGTAATGCTCAAAATTCTCCAAGCCAGGCTTCAGCAATATGTGAACCATGATATTCCAGATGTTCAAGCTGGTTTTAGAAAAGGCAGAGGAACCAGAGATCAAATTGCCAACATCTGCTGGATCATGGAAAAAGCAAGAGAGTTCCAGAAAACATCTATTATTTCTGCTTTATTGACTATGCCAAAGCCTTTGACTGTGTGGATCACAATAAACTGTGGAAAATTCTTCAAGAGATGGGAATACCAGACCACCTGACCTGCCTCTTGAGAAATCTGTATGCAAGTCAGTAAGCAACAGTTAGAATTGGACATGGAACAACAGACTGGTTCCAAACAGGAAAAGGAGTACGTCAAGGCTGTATATTGTCACCCTGCTTATTTAACTTATATGCAGAGTACATCATGAGAAACGTTGGGCTGGAAGAAGCACAAGCTGGAATCAAGATTGCTGGGAGAAATACCAATAACCTCAGATATGCAGATGACACCACCCTTATGGCAGAAAGTGAAAAGGAGCCAAAAAGCCTCTTAATGAAAGTGAAAGAGGAGAGTGAAAAAGTTGGCTTTAAGTTCAACATTCAGAAAACGAAGATCATGGCATCCGGTCCCATCACTTCATGGCAAATAGATGGGAAACAGTGGAAACAGTGTTAGACTTTATTTTTTGGGGCTCCAAAACCACTGCAGATGTTGACTGCAGCCATGAAATTAAAAGATGCTTACTCCTTGGAAGGAAAGTTATGACCAACCTAGATAGCATATTCAAAAGCAGAGACATTACTTTGCCAACAAAGGTTCATCTAGTCAAGGCTATGGTTTTTCCTGTGGTCATGTATGGAAGTGAGAGTTGGACTGTGAAGAAAGCTGAGTGCTGAAGAATTGATGCTTTTGAACTGTGGTGTTGGAAAAGACTCTTGCGAGTCTCTTGGACTGCAAGGAGATCCAACCAGTCCATTCTAAAGGAGATCAGTCTTTGGTGTTCATTGGAAGGACTGATGCTAAAGCTGAAACTCCAACACTTTGGCCATCTCATGCGAAGAGTTGACTCCTTGGAAAAGACTCTGATGCTGGGAGGGATTGGGGGCAGGAGGAGAAGGGGACGACAGAGGATGAGATGGCTGGATGGCATCACTGACTCGATGGACGTGAGTCTGAGTGAACTCCAGGAGTTGTTGATGGACAGGGAGGCCTGGTATGCTGCGATTCATGGGGATGCAAAGAGTCAGATACGACTGAGCAACTGAACTGAACTGAACCGAACTGAACTGAAGACTTAGAGGATGAGATGGTTAGATAGTATCACTGACTCAGTGGATGTGAATTTGAGCAAACTCCAAGAGATAGTGGAGATAGAGGAGCCTGGTCAGACACAATTTAGTGACTGAAAAACAATAGAGGAGAAAGTTAGGTATCTGTTTCATAATACATTTTGAAATAATGCTGGTTTTATTTAATATCTTTGGCTGGGGAAACTGTACTAAGGGAGCAATATGGACAGAAATGCATTTTATACTAATGGAATATATGTAGTTCTCCTTGAAGTATATGTATTGTTATCGCTAGTCGAAATACAGCATATATGGTGTTGCTGTGTGAGTCGAGATAAAGCAAAATTTAAAAGTACATAATTAAAAATAGAATATCAAATACAAGAAGAAAAATTTGAAAAGCTTTATCTGAATCTTGAACACCACAGGTTTGCACTGTGTCAGTCCACTTATAAGTGGATTTTTTTCAATGAGAAATAGTATAGTACCACACAATCAGGTTGACTGAACCTGTGAATGTGGAACTTTCAAGATGAGACCTGTGAAGTTATAAGTGGATTGTCTACTGTATGGGTTGGAGTCCTAACCCCAGCGTTGTTCACGAGTCAGCTGTACTTCTATTTTTTTTAGTCTATCTTTCTTAGAAAAGACAGTGACCCATTCAAAATAATGTTTAGTAAATGAGGATTTTCATAACAGTTAATTCACAACAATATTCACCTAAGGGGAACAGCTAAGGAAATTGAGGCATATAGAAATTAATGAGAAACAGTTGGACTAGGAAATTTATTGAAGAAGAAACACGAATAAAATTAAGCCTCATGATTAGGGAAATACAAAATAAAACAGCAATAAGATAACATGTTGGGTGTACTAGACTGATAAAAACTAAAAGAGATTGTTAATAAACACTTTGAGGGACCTCCCTGATGGTCCAGTGGTTGGGACTTCCAGTGCAGGAGTTCTGGGTTCCATCCCTGGTTGGGTAGCTAAGATCCCACTTGTCTCGTGGCCCAAAACCAGAACATAAACAACAGAAGCAATACTGTAACAAATTCAATACTTGAAAAAAAACACTTTGAGTGAGAGTATAGAGAAAAGGGTACTCTCACACACTATCGGTGAGAAAACTTGATTTAAAAAAATGGAAGTGTGTTAGGGAGCTTGGGATCAACATGTAAACACTGCTATATTTAAAATGGATAACCAATAAGATCCTACTGTATAGCACAGGGAAACTCTGCTCAATGTTATGTGGCAGCCTAGAAGGGAGAGGAGTTTGGGGGAGAATGCATACATGTATGGCTGAGTCCCCTTGCTGTTCACCTGAAACGATCATAACATTGTTAATTGGCTATATTACAACATAAAATAAAAAGTTAAAAAAAATTTTAAAATGTAACAGTTTTTGGAAGACAATTTGGTATTATCTTTCATTATTTAAAATGTTTATTCTCTTTGACCTTGTAATTTCACTAATATAAATCCAAGAGAAATCTTCACTTTCAAGCTCAAAGATAATTGTATGAGGGTGTTTATTAAAGGATTGCTTCTAAGAGAAAAATCAAAACCTGCAAATAATTTATGACTGATATCCATTTATAGACAGAAACATAAATTATAGTGTGAAAGTGTTAGTCACTCAGTTGTGTCCAACTCTTCAAGACCCCATGGACTGTGCCCTGCCAGGCTCCTCTGCCCATGGGATTTCACAGGTAAAAATACTGGAGTGGGTAGCCATTCCCTTCTCCGTCAGGATCTTCCTGACCCAGGGATCAAACACAGGTCTTTTGCATTGCAGGCAGATTTTTTATCAACTGAGCCACCAGAGAAGCCCAAAACCATATTTGACATGTTAAAAAGGAAGTAGAATAATATGCAAAACCTGCTTTATTATATGAGTATGTCAATAAATACACAGAAAAGGATCTGAAATTATATATTCTAAACTGTTAATCATGGTCAGCTTTAGGTAAGTGGGATTGGAGTCCTCACTTTTACTTTTGTACTACTTAGAGTTCTAAGTTTTTACAAGAGCACTTGTTTTAATTAATTTAAAATGGAACCAAAAAAGGTAGCTTAGTATTTTGTCTTTGCACTTGAGGATTACTGTGATGATATATGGAAAAGTCTATATAAACTTTCAACTCTGATATATTTAACTTGAGGTAGTTGGTTAAGTCTGGGGATTTCTTCATTTTGATATTGTTTTGTACCATTTAAATGCACAGCTCTGACTTGCACATGGTGTATGATCACCCAGCTTCACGTGAGCTGCCTTCAAAGTCTGAAGAGGCAGTGAGTAACTTCTGTCAACACTGTTGAGGGTACAATACTAGACATTTTGAGAAGATAAAAGAAATCTTAGAAAGTAAAGCTCCCATTGTCTTAACGTGATATATAGGAATCTAAGAACATTTTGGAATAAAATAAACACAACAAAAAATGTCAGTATAGAGTTATTGCATGCGTTCAGAAAAGATGAGGAAAATGGAAGGCTCAGTGAAAACTACAAGAAGCAGCCTTGGGCATTTAGTGCACAAAAAGCAGACACAGACAGTTCTTGAGTTGGGAATCAAAACAAAGTACATTATGTAAAAGATCCTTTTATCGGAATATTTAGGTATTAATTAGTAGATTGCTGAAATAAACCAAAAGGACCTAAACGATAAATAACTGCCAGAAAACATCACTGAAAACAAACAAGCCAGCTACATAAATACCCATGAGGTCACGGGTGGTATCAAACAAACATGCTCCAGGGAAAGTGAAGGTAGGTATCAGTGAAATGGGTAAAATATTTAAATAGGCTGAAATTTGGGGAGTGACTGTAAGAGCTTTATCCTCTGGGGGCTTCATCTTCAGCATTGATCTTGCTGTCATATAAAAATGTAAAAAAAGAACCAAACATGTATCAAGTCTCTCTTAGCTCCAATTGTCCCTTTGAAGGTAGAAATTTTACAAATAAAAAACATTAGCATTTTTTTTTCCTTTTCATGCTCTCCTTGGACACGTGTAAAGACATTTCCGAGAATGGTTTTTCATTTCATTGTTCTTGCTTATGTTTCAAAATAATGTTTTATAGTAACTCAATGTGACATAAATAGGGAAAAAACATGATAAATATA